>NC_136791.1:30901274-31138774 GCF_951216825.1 Electrona antarctica
AGGTGGGATCAAAAGTCCAATGTTTCAAAACTGTCTCATCAATGTATTGCTCTTCTCGGCTGCTTGGTCAATTTAATTGTACATTTCGAGATTGTGTAACAAATTAAGATCATTGAAAATTCAACATATAACCTCTCCACAGATCTGGACAGTCCTGAAGGCATTACCATCGACCACTTGGGCCGAAATTTGTTCTGGACAGACTCCATGAAGGACCGAATTGAGGTGGCCTCCCTGGACGGGTCCCAGAGACGTGTCATTATAAATACCGACCTCGTGAACCCTCGTGCTATTATCGCTGATCCCCCCAGTGGGTAGGTAACATTTGATGCTAATGTGAACCAAAATATGCATTTGTATAAGCAAGGCATCCCTTGAAATCTTTCGCAGTACCACACTCTTTAAATAACTTTAAATCCATAAATGAATTGCAATCCTGTCACATCAACAGAAACCTATACTGGGCTGACTGGAATCGAGATGCCCCAAAGATTGAGACCTCTTATATGGACGGATCCAACAGAAGAGTGCTGGTCAAGGATGACCTCGGTCTACCTAATGGCTTGACGTATGACCAACAGAGCTCCCTACTGTGCTGGGTGGACGCAGGTTAGTTTCACACTGGTTATCTACTGCAGTGGTTCCCAAACTTTTTCATGTCAAGGACCCCCAAATCAACATTTATTAGGCCACGGACCCCCATTTGAAAACATATGCCTGTGCCAGTGACCCCGATAAGGGAGGATTTTTACGGCTCTAGCAGTGATTCCGAAACATTAATTTCATGGACCCCCAGTTTCACACGCATTATGATACGGACCCCCCGATTTAATGGCATTTCTATCTCTGGTACCCCAATTTATAATGTAAAACCACTGTTAATTTAACTCTGAGAGTGTACAAAATGTATAGCCTGGCTAATAAGCCAGACTCAAATCACACTGTCGTGTGCCAGACTCAAATCACACTGTCGTGTGGTATTTGAGTCTGGAGATGCTGTGTATTGATCTTGTTTCCCGGGGGGTGGGTTCAAACATTATATCTTTGACGCAATTGGTTAGAGGTACTGTCAGTCAAAGGTCTCAAGCATTGAATGTCACTGTACCAAAGCCCGCCCATATTGCATACCGTGTCCCGATTGGCCACACCAGTTCTCTGGTGTAGGAAATGGGCGTACAATTGAGCCTCTCCAGACCGCAATCCGCTGGCAGGCAATTTTTTTTTGCCAACGGCTGATTCGGTCTGGCTTATTAAGCCAGGCTACAAAATGTACACTCTCAGAATTACAGACCCATAACGGGTCCATTTGGTTCCAAACTATCATTTAGCTGGGGACCCCCTGGAACTCCCTCAAGTACCCCTGGGGGTCCCCGGACCCCACTTTGGGAACCACTGATCTACTGCATGTGGTGATGCGTCTATGCTTTATCAATGTCTTCCTCATAACGGATGTAATCTCCTGTATGCAGGGACACATAAGTTGGAGTGCATGAATCCTCAGCAGGGCGACCGCAGGACCATTATCGAGGGGATCCAGTATCCCTTTGGAGTTACTGCATATGGGAAGAACATTTACTACACTGACTGGAAGAGGTATGTATGGCTCTATATGTCGTATACGTATATGGTAAATGGTACATTTACAGTATATAGCGCTTTTATCCAAAACGCTTTACATAAAGGGCTCCATCTTGCGCCACCCTTATCCCTAAACTTATTTGCCATGTTTTACTATTTTGAAGATCATTTTAAAATAGTGATACATGTTGTGAGCTTGTAGATCAGCTATTTGAACTATTTTAAAAGGTTTAAAAAAAAAAAAAGGCAAATAAGTTTAGGGATAAGGGTTAAGGGGTGGCACAAGATATAGCCCAGATTGTGCATCACATTCACCCATTCACACACATTCATACACCGATGGTGGAGGAAACCATGCAAGGCATCAACCTGCACATCGGGAGCAATTAGGAGTTCAGTGTCTTGCTCAAGGACACTGCCGCCCAGCTGATTTAAATATATAGCCCTTTAGCCTGTGTAGTAAGTTTCTTTTCTTTTTTTTTGCGGCTTTCGCCTTTATTTTATATTTTTTATAGAGGGACAGACAGTAGGCTGACAGGAATTGGGGGAGAGAGATGGGGGGGGGGTGACATGCAGTAAAGGCCGTCAGGATCGGGAGTCGAACCCGCAGCACACTGCCAGACTCGGGCTGCCGGCCAAGGTGCCTGGACCGCTGAGCCACGGCCCAGGCCTGTGTAGTAATTTTAACGTTATTAAATTATCCCACAAAAATTCAATGAATGAATACTTTAAAATGATAACAATATTTGTAAGTGGCCTGCAGGCATTACGCGTTACAGCATCAAACAGAATGCTTTATGTATGATTAAGCGTATCTGTGACGCGACTAGCCTCATCTATCAAGGTGCCACCTGGTGTCTGTATTTTAGAGAATTTTTTGACACTGACGAAGGCCTGCGCGCCGAAACGCGTTTGTCTGTCTGGTATGACTGCTGCTGCGGAGCACATTGATCATTAAACAAAGACTCTTACTCGACTGGATGTGCGGATTTTATTCATTTTCTATATGTATTTTAGAGAAAACATTTCAGAATTTTTCTAAATGTTCGAAAATGGCCTATTCACAAGCTCACTGCGTGTTGCAGTGGGACGCGCTGTGGAGTTGTAGATCTGATATTTTGACCATGTGACACCATCGTACGCCCAAGTATAAAACAGGGCTTAAGTGGTTAAAGGTCAAGCAGCTTCCACGCTACACTGAGATCTTGATGTTCTGTCAGCCTGGCACCAACACCCCCCCCCATCCCCCCCCCCCCCCCCCCCCCAACCCCTCTGCAGCTTGTTCTTTTTTTTCCTCCCCATGTTTCAATCTATGCATGTTTGCCATCGGCAAGGGGGCTGGCGGGGGCATTTGGAGGGGTCAAGGAGGCTACTTAAAAAGTGACAGCTGCTTGCAATTTCTCCGTTTCTTGAGTGTCTGTGAGTGACCTGTTGCAGGGCCTCCCTCTGATCTCACCAGGGATTCCACCTCCCCGGGGAGGCTGGACACTTGAGCAGTACTAACACAAGAAACTATGTCGGTAAATTTAAGAACCATAGAGCCTAAACCGCCCCCTCCCCCTCCCCCCCATGATATACCTGTCTATGACATACACACAGGAAAGCAGCTAATATTTCCCAAATGTCGGATAAGCCCAGATTGCTAAATCCTTGTGTTTGTTCTAATAGAGATGCAGTGATTGGTGTGGACTGGTATACTAAGAAAGAGACAGACGAGTTCCACCCTCAGAAACGGACCAAACTGTATGGCATCGCCACAGCCTACGCCCAGTGTCCTTCTGGTATGTATAGTACAGTGTGCCACTTATACACTTTCAATCTGGCGTCCATATTTTTTCATTATATGCAAAACTTTAAAAACATATTTTAAAATAGCCCCTCAACGTGTCACGAATGTTGCACGTTTTCAACGTTTTTAGAATTTGTTTCCAACTTTTATTTAACCAGGTCAGGCTGATTTCTGAATATTGTTTTCAGTATTGTGTATAATGTCTAGCTGGGATTAAGTAAAATCCTCAGCGTTAATTGAGAGCGTACTGTACTAATGGAACCACATGGACCCAATTGTGCCTAAAGGGCAATTCTTAGAAAATGCATGGCCCGGGCATATTTGGAGGTTTGAGTCAAGCTTCACCATTACCTATTGCCATGAATCTTGTGTGCCCTGTGGAGCTGCTGATGCCCTGTATCATGACCTCTGTGAAGGAGATTACAGTACAGAACGATTGCTGGTTATTCCCCCCCAGTGTGAAAGAAACAGGGGATATTCCCTAGCCAGTATATTCATGGTGAAGTGAGGACGAGATAGCAGCCACAGACCTCATCCTCATAACACCCTCCTCCCACCAGATAAGATTGCATAAAGCCAGGGAATGCAGAGCCAAGGGGCCCCTACAACATCTGGAGTCTGCTATGTGGTTCCGCCCCAATTATGCATATCTGTTTAACAAATAAAGAGCAGGATGTTGCCTGAAGTTACCTCTTCTGGTGCCGTTTGTTCAATGACCTCTTTCTGAAAACGATCATTTATTTCATGTCCCGCCTTAAATTTTTTAAATAAAATTGTGTCATATTATTTCCTGCCAGGACAAAACTACTGTGCTGTGAACAAGGGAGGCTGCACTCACCTCTGTTTAGCGACACCGTCTGGCCGCTCCTGCCTGTGCCCCGACAACGCAGGGGGTGTGAGCTGCGTGGAGGGACACTGAAGAGAAGACTTTACCACTTGAACCCCAGCGTCCCTATTCTGGGGGCCAACATTGGGCAAACATTAGCCGATCTGCAAATAAATCTATTTTAAGTGAAGATATTTAGTATAGAGCGAAAAACAGGAGGAGGCCTAGTAGAGCCCATGGGGAATCTGGTCAACTAAAGTATAGGGTTTAAGTGGTTAAGGGTTCAAAGGTGGCACCATTTTAATGTCTGATGGCAAATTTAGGTGTACTAAACTGTAGCTGTTGAAAATGCCACTGAAAACCAGAGGTGGACTGCTGTGCCTTGCATCACTCGGACCCCTTTTCTACCGGTTGGTTCCCAATGGGAACCAGCTCGGTTCTTTTTGGTTCTTAGTCCATGAGCCAGAGCTCAAAAATTGGAACGTTAATTATGAATTGAGTGGGCAAAACCTGTATTAAATTGTTTATAGGATCAATATAAGTAAATTAATATATTATATTTGTTTTGCATATTTTCCTATATAATGCCTCATTTGCATATTACAAATTAAAAATGTGTAATACAATAAATCATTGTCTTCATGTAAGTAATCAACCGGGTAAGTTTCATGGTGATAGGTATGGTTTTGCACACTCAATTCATGATTAATGCTCCAATTTTGGAGCTCTGGCTCATGGACTAAGAACCAAAAAGAACTGAACCGGTTCCCATTGGGAACCAACCGGTGGAAAAGAGGTCACAGTGTTATCCTAAACAGGTCTACTCTTTTAAAGAAAATCCCTATTCCTATTATACATTCACAACTGCTTTAAAGAAGTGTAAATATAAACACCCTTTACTCAATATTTTCCTGAGTGCACATACACTGATGAATATCTCAAGGGATGAATAATTTAATGTGAAATTAATTACAAATTCATTATATTATAACAGGTGGTGGTTGATCAGTCTGTTACATCTCATGTCAGTTCTGTTACTTTGTGTCGTGTTTGAATTATGCCATAGGCTAACTCATGGAAGTATTATAGTTAAAATGACTAAAAGGTATCTATTCAAGCTGCTGCGATGAGTTTACATGCTGTGCAACTAATCAATAAAACATTTTTGTAACAAGTGTGTATGCAATGCCTTGTGAATGTGGTACTACCGCCACCATGTGTTCACTTGGGTAAATTACAGATGTATTTCTTTTTGGCAGGTTTCTCGGTTGCACTGGCTTACGGTAGCCTACTTTACACACTAACTCAATGACTCTGAGGGAGTTCCATGGGGTACCCAGCCAAATGAGCAGTACTTTAATTTCACTATAGTGCAAACAATTTAAATCAAAACACAGTCATATTCCAACAGATTTTATTATATCAGTGGAATCCTTTGAGTTTAGGGTCCGGTCCATGGCCTATTTAAACTCCATTTGCAGGTCCGTTACATGAAGTGAAGGTTTAGGGTTAGAAGAGGGTTTGGAAACCCCTGTATAGTATAAGCCAAGTGGGGCTCACTATTTGCATTGAATCCCAAAATGTTGATGATGAATTAATTCCAGTGAGGAAATCAATCGAAGTGAATATACCCTTATCATTATCACCATTATAAATTGTATGTAGGCCATCTGATCTTAAATCCAAAGACATATCTATGCACTGAGAGATGGCATAGTCTATAATTGCAGTTTTGTAAAACATAACCCAGTAGGCTATAAGCTTATAAGTTATAATATGATTATGCGTACAATATCATACGTTTCAAGGTTTCTTTCTGATTATGTCTTATTATGTAGACATAGGCTACATAAATGTAACATTATTTTGTTTGGGTTCCTATAGACACTTTAGCAACTATTAGGGGTCCTTGGCCTGAAAAGTCACCAGATTTGACCAACCTCCAGCTTTTCACAGAGGAGAAAAACTGAATTTATTTATATTTGATCCAAAATGCGTTAATAGCAGAGGCAGACTCTTCACATACTAGAGCATTTCTGAAATAAATATCAGAGCTGAAATCGACATGTAAATATGAAATAAATGCTTAAACATGTAGCTAGGTGTAATGTTAGAGACCACAGAAGTGAACCTTTCAAGTAAAGCCTGTTTTCTCAACTTGCTGTTTTCTGCAAGACATTAACATTACTCTATAAGCCACATCTCCAAAACTGGTGGTCAAACTGAACAACCAATATGTCAATTTAAGCTATGATTCCCTGCTTTCATTTGACAAAAAAGTCCCTCAGTCAAATTTGGCCATTTTTAATATTAAAGACCCCTATATAAAATAAAAAGCCACTGAGAACTGCAACAACATTATACAGCCATAATGTGGTGTAGTCCATTTTTAATATTGGTCGTGACTTTTCTTTCTTTTTTTTTTTTTTTTTTTTAAGAAATAACAAAAAAAAAAGATAAAACATTATTCAAAATAATTTCAGAAATGTTCAAAAACAATTCTATTAAAAAAAAATGGAACAAGAGGAGCTTGAAATGAACAAAGATCTTTTATTTTGGGAATGGCATTATAGGGGCACATGATGACATTATGGAACACATTGCATTGTGAGTACAAGGAATTAAGGACCCCAATAGAAACAAGCCATAGGCTTTATTGGGTTTAAATCCTCTTAGCAGAGCTTGTATATTGAACTGTACTTTCTTGTTTAATAAATTATTAAATCAATCAACCTTATACATCGGCTATTTTTTATTTGTTTTAATGAAATGAATAGGGTAATAATTTCACTTATGGTTGCTTTATATTGCACAGTTACACACACACACACACACACACACACACACACACACACACACACACACACACACACACACACACACACACACACACACACACACACACGCACACATTTTAATGACGTCATATGATAATACGCATTAATCTACAGAGTTGTACAGTATAGCTATAGCTTGGCATAGTGGGAGGAGTTAGAAAGGGGGCGGTGCAAATGTGACAGGGATCAAATGACACACAGCAGCACTTGCTGCCTGCTGCTTGACATACTGGCTAACGGATAGCGGCTTTAAAGAAACTGGAATTGCATAAGGTATGTGGGGATTGGGGAAATATATGGACACAGAAAGATTATGTCAGTCATATAATGTATTATATAGTATCTAGGCTGTGTCAGTATATCTGTGTGTTTAAGTTAGTGTGTTGTGTTGCCTTCACCTACACAAACAGTTGTGACAGCAGCCAGATGCGATGCATACTCGTGTCATGTATCTCGTGTGTCAGATACAGTAACTCACACACTTTACACTGGTTTTATTCAGACTGTCAGACATGTTATTTGGACTGCAATGCTGCTGGTATTATGGATTTTGTGTGATTATTATATTTATTAAACGTTTCGCTTGCGCTTGCCTTTACATTCTGTAACCCAGCTGTGTCAAAGGAGGAACAGTATCGTATTTGGACTTCCTTTAGGCCTCTTTCAAAATAATGATCTTCAAGACAAACTTCAGCACCAAAGGACTTTGGTGTTTCAAACTATGCCACAGAATACATTTCTGTGGCATATAAATAATTAACCTCTTTAATCCAATAAATAGTAATAATAATAATAATAAAACTTTATTTGTATAGCACCTTTTATGACATGAAATGCAGCTCAAAGTGCTTTACAGAGCAATGGAGAGGAAAAAAAAGAAAAGAAAAGCAAGGCATAAACATTAAAAAACAAGAGCAGTAATGCAATACAGTGAGGACATGAATAACAAAACAATTAAAACAAATCAATTAAAAGCAAGGGTGTAGAAGTGGGTCTTGAGCTGTGCTTTAAAAATGTCTACAGAGTCCTCCTAATGCTGGTTAGGTGCTGTAGGCTATGTGTCATGATATTCTTTCCTTGAAGTAGGCTGTGTTAAATATCTCTCTACTGTCTGTAGGTCTAAATATTCCCATAGCAATGCAAGAGTTTAGTTAACAAACTCCCCATCTCTCCAGCTCTTTAGTAAACAGAAAATACATGTTCAGGTCACGATACCAATTTCATTCAACCAGGACAGCGAACTAACATGCCGGATAAACAAGAGAAATTGGAGGTGACCAAACAATTATAATAGCAGACAAAATTGGAACCAGGGACACAAACTCATAGATAATGCTTCATCCATCCATCTTCAACCGCTTATCCGTAGTCGGGTCGCGGGGGCAACAGCTCCACCAGATTAGTGACTTCCTCCTGGGCCTTCCAAGGCCAGTGAGTCGATGTGTTTCCTCCAACTGCGCCTTGGTCTGCCCCGGGGTCTCCTCCCAGTGGGACGTGCCTCGAGGACCTCCCTAGGGAGACGCCCGAGAGGCATCCTAACCAGATGCCTGAACCACCTAAGCTGGCTCCTTTCCAGGCGAAGGAATAGATAATGCTTGTGGGATGAAATTGTTAATTAACTCACCTGTCATGAAAAAGTATTTTACATTTACTAAAGCGTTGGAGAGACGGGCAGAGCCCTTACTGTACAACACTATAGCAAAAACAATATATATTGAGCTTTAAACCTATTAACCTAAAAATATCACGATCCGTAATCACTATTCAGTATAAAGTCGTAACCTACACATTGCAGTATGTTACAGGTAATTATTTAGGGGAAATGTAATAGGTTTATTATATTTAATCTTCACTATAGAAATGTAATTTAATAGAATAATGCAACCTGTAATAGTAAGGTTGTAGACAGTACCCGGTATTCAATTTAAGGCACATATCCTTTATTGTCATTTGAATGAAAATAAATACGTGCAAATACAGAAACCATCATCAAACGGCAATACTGAGTGACAAATGGATTTCAGAGACTTGACTTGGGTTCTTAAACATAATATTCTGTATGTCTGGAGTCTCTGGACCATTATTTTGAAGGCAGAAATACTAAGTCGGAAGTGGAGTAGCTTCAATCTACGGGCAGCTATAGTCTGACTCTTGCAGGATGCTAACTAGCTGTAGCTTTCCACCCAACGGTGTGTTTGGACTGTTCTCGGTCGTCAATGCGACAGGAGGACTGGCAAACTTATTGCATGACTGGTCCGTTATTACCAGGAGGACCCTAATAAATGTGCACTAATTCCGTGTTGTTAGAGTCCAGAGTTGTATATATTTTATTATCAGCACAGTCCTTTTGATAGCTGTTCGCATTATGTTTCTTTCTCTGCAGAAGGAGCCAAATATAAAAGTGGCAGCAGAACAACCCTCGCATTTGGGAAAACATGGATCTACTATGAATGACTTGGTGGAAGCTTTCGACTTTGTATTGTTGTTGGACACACTGGATATATAAGGATATACCACTTTTTTAATTCGTGACTTCTTCTTGCCATCCTCTGTGGCTGAGTCCTTTCTAAGCAAGACATGGCTAGTCCACACATGGCTGAGCTGTCATTCGCATGGGAGAAGTACATGGACTGTCGACTACAAGGAGCAGAACTACAGGTAAGAACTTACAAGACACGTGACATAATGCAGGAATCATCATGCACCTGCCTGTATATATAGTGTATACGCCAGGCGTTATTAATTTGTCCATTTAACTTTTTTATTAACACTAGCATGTCTGAAGTAAAATGAGACAGAAGTAGCATGTGCTTAAATTCATATTTAGAATTTTTTTCAGATGTCAAAAAATTCTGAGATGATGGAATGGTGATGGATGATGATGGTCATGGAAGGGAAACTTTCTGAAAGCTTTATGGGCAAAGATGATTAACTAAAAAAACGGTCAAAATGACCTCTCAGACGTGCTAGTGTTGGGACAAAGTGGTTGTTATTGTGCTGTCAAAATGGTCAGGTTTAAGTGTAAAGTAAACTATCCTCCAGGGGGTGTATTATGCAAAATTAGATGAGTAAATAAAGAGAAAAACCTTTACTTAAGTTGTGACAACACATATTTTTCAGTGGATAAATGTTGAAGTGTGTCAGCTCAGTTTCTTATGGCTGACTGTGGGTTTAACTGTCTTAACTGCACACATGTGTATCACAGGTTAGGCTCTCACTACATTCTAGATGCAGAGTAACATAATTGACATAATGTTGACTCTTTCACTTATGTTGGCCCCATCTGTGACCTCACCTACTGTATGTGACTCATCCCAAGCTATACACTAATATATATCTCATATTAGAAAATGAAGGCCAGGCTTCACTGCATTTAGAACTGATACAGTGAATGTAACAACAATAATGTAAAATGTTATGTTATGTTAAACAAACTCAACTGATGCATGCGGTCAGTGCAAGCAAGCATGAGTTTGACTCACAATGACTGACTGCAAAGTAGACGAAGCAGGTTTCAAAAACAGATTGCACTTTGTTCGTGTAGATCTGGGATTGTGGGGTTTTTAGTATTTTCCCCCACACATACATCAATCTCTAGGCAGAATGTTCTGTAATCCCCATCAGGCTGCTGTTGCAGTTCCCTGCTTCCCTTCCTCCCTCCCCCTGGGCTGGCCCTCTATCTGTTCTCTCTCTCCCTGTGTGAACTAACAGCAGTCAGATCACGAGACAGAGATTAGGATCGCACTGCAGATCCGCTGGTGATGTGTCTGTCCTCCACACATTGATGTGTTTTTATACCTATCCCTTCCCCTCACACTCCACATGCAAAGACCTACAGTTATACAAATACAAAGACATACATACATACATACATACATACATACATACATACATACATACATACATACATACATACATACATACATACATACATACATACATAGGTATGCGGTCTAGTCTAACTGGGACTCAGGGGGGTGGACGCCTCTGCCTTGCATAGTCCCCAGTGAATAGGCAGGTTGCCCTTCACTGGTAACCTTACTTTGGATTTTTTTTTAATATATTAAGGTATTGTAGGCTGGGATTTTACAAAAAAGCCCCCCTTTTAAATACATACAGACATACAGACAGACATACATACATACTTATAAGGTATGCCATCTGGTGGCTAATGAACCAAACACACATTCTCAGAAGTTGAAGCAGTTTTAGAGGACCCACTTTTAGGCCAGTGCAACAGAGCATGCTTTTGCCTTTTTTAAAACCTTACCCATTTTAACCAAATACATACATACATACATGCATGCATATATAATGTATGGAAACATATTTATGTTTCCAGACTATTACTGCTGTTCTGTCTACCCGCCCCGGGCAGGGTTGCAGCCTCTTGATTTCTCTCTCTGAGCGGTGCCTCAGGGTTAGAGTGGCTGGATGGTAACCGCAAGGTTGCCAGTTCGAACCCGGGCTCCCCCCAGAGTTAGTGTCGAAGTGTCCTTGAGCAAGACTCTGATGCTCCTGATGTGCTGGTTGGTGCCTTGCATGGTTTCCGCCGCCATCTGTGTATGAATGTGTGTGTGAATGGGTGAATGTAATGCACATCTATGTAAAGCGCCTTGGATAAAGGCGCTATACAAATGCACCATTTACCATTTACCACTATTTAAAAAAAACTACAATTGCCCAATTATGCTCAGACATAAACCAATAAATAAACTCTCTTGGAGGAGCAGCAGCCTCCTGGCTTTCTAGGCTTACTGTTGGATGCAGTATACTCAAGTCAATCAAGTCAATAAGCTGAATGGTTTTATGGCTTGGTGCCCAGTGTTTCTCTTATAATTGTACAGGCCTGGTGGTTGGCTACCACGCCAACAAGAAGAACCCGCATCAGGCCAGCTGCAAAACCCCCATTTGTTTTGCCAAAAATAATTATGCCACAACACATATCCATTCATTTAGAAAAAATGTGGCGCTTAGTATTGTGTAATAAATGCAACATACTCTCCTTGTGATGATCAGTTGTTTTAAGTCTTGCCTACAACAAAACATGTAACATACAAATAATATAGATTGAAGACTGCATGCTGTGCCCTCCCACCACATCATTATGCCATCCTGTGGGCTGTGGGTAACTTTTAGCTCATTCAAAACTCCAGATTGAAGCGTTTGTCACATTGTTTGGTTCATGTTCGTGTTCTACGGGCTTTTAGTGGCCTTGTTTCAAGTACTTCATTGTCAAATGACATGAGTCAGTCCATGGCATTTTTATTTGAGTAAATTAAGGACTGGTTTAACAGCCTTTTGTGTGAAACTGAAAAATGAATACTTGATCTTTACTGTCAGCACCATCCTGTGCCTGCTGAATGTTCTGTAATAATTCTGCAGTTTAGTCTAAAAGCTTTTAATTTATTTTACAGCTCATAAGTGTCAGTTTTTCAATACAACTGCCTGACTGTGGAGCCTTGGATCAAGCTTCAGAAAGGTTGAATAGTTTTGGTGATCTAATATAATTTTAATAACAACATTGACAGTATTTCCCTCAAACATGTAGTCATTAGGTTGCTAATCTTCTAGGTGTCTGCTTTACATTCCTTCTGTAAATCTCTGTTTAAAGCAGATTTGACTTTTTGAACAAGTTATGTTGTAGCCTTGCATAACTAGCCTTAAATGTGATCATGAGCTCAGAATTCAACTAACAACACAAAATGTGTGGGTTGGCTTTGACAGGCTACAGGTATTTGTCAGTGTAAAATGTTACACTGACAAAAATCTTAAACATTCAAGCATCTTGACATCTAATTTACTGCATCCACAAAGTCGATTATTAAGGCCCAATTATTAGTTGCAATTTGCAAATACAAAAAAAACAAAACATGTTTTTCCTAAGTAAGCAACTACTTATGATTTAAGTTGTTGATACAACTAGTTATTCAGAGAATACAATAGTCTCTACTTCTTTTGCTGAATTCACCATAACATAGGTGGCTGGGTTTTGTTTTGTGTCGCCTATGGTCCATGCATGATTGAAGACCATGCAGTCTTGTCTTGTGTTCATCACACAATTTCTGATCCATGCAGCTGATTATCCTGATATTATATTTCAGTGTTATCCATGTGCTGCTGTATGAAAAGTCTGTGACAGACAATAACGACTCACTGGCTGACCACAGCCTGGTCATGTCCACATCAGCTTTTATTGTTCAAGCCTTAATTTGAACCCTCTCCTTCGAGTCGTTCTTGGTCTGTCCCAATTGACTTCATCATGAATAATTCATATGTCTGTGTACCTCTCAGAGTCAGATTTCCCAACTCTTTCCGAGTTCTTTTCTAACCAGAGGTTTATTGTGGGTACAAGTCTGATGATCTGTTCAACACAAACATCCTTTGTCCAGTCGTCCACTATGTAAGAGACTCCAAGACAGTCCAGTTCAGTCTACTAGGAAAGGAAGAGAATCCAAGAGAGTTGGTTTTGTTGAATTGTTGGTGGGGGGAATACAGTCACAAATTGCTTTTCCCTGGAAACGGCAGCACGGGAGAGTAAAGTCCTCATGCATTTTCGTTTCCTGCTTAATTGCTCATGCTTCATTGAGCCTTACTACTGTTGAGTGCAACAGTGTGTGGACAAATAACACAAACAAACATGCTTTGCGGTTGCTAACTGCTGGATATCTGTGTCACAAATACTACTAGTCTGTAAAAAAATAGAAGTCTTATTTGTGGAGTTATTTGCTCCTTCTATGTGTTTGTGTGTGTTTGTGTGTGTCTGTGGAGAATGGCTCTGGACTTTTCTTCACAGATTGTGAGGAAATGCGGAACGTTAGGGGCTCCTCATGACGCTCATCACCCAAATGTCAAATTAGATCAACAAGGACCAAAACCGGAAAAAAACGTTACATAAGCACCCTGTCCCCTGTCTCACGAGGACAGGATCGCATCACAACTTCCCCCGCCTCTGTCCAGTTGTAGCTTACCTAATGACCCATGCAAGTTGGGGAGAGAGAAGTCTGTAGTGTAGTGGGTGACTCAGCCAGCCGACTCATGACCAGAGCGCGCTCATGATCAACGTGGATCAAGAACCTATTAAAGCAGCATATATATAAGTAAAGTCACCGCTATCACAATGAGGAGTGTTTGAGGAACCTTGAAATACACATCCTCTTGAGTTGCAACTGACATTTAGGAGTTGCAACTGACATTTAGGATGGTAAAAGACCACAGAAGGAAAAAGCCTGAACTCTAGTAAATTAGCAACAAAGGGAGTCTACCAACGTGCCTCAAGCCCGGAACGGCTGGTCCGGTGCATCACAGGAACAAGGACACATGTTGCAGAAGGAGGAAAGAACACTGGCACAACACGGACATTTTAAGCCTTTTTATTAGGTGCTAGTATACAAAAACGACCAACGTTTCGACCTATGCTGCCTTCATCAGTCATAAAGGTGTCAGCATTTAGGGAGTCTTTAAATACAGGGTAGGTGATGAGAGCTGGGCTATCAATGAGCCAATGATAAATGGCCATGTTACATGTAATAACCACATACTGCAGTGCCAGCAGTCTATACAGGCTATGGAAAAAGATCTGTGTAACAGTTAATTAAATAAAGTAAAACAGTGTATCAACCATATAAAAGCCATGATTTTTTAAAAACATTTTATAGGAACAACAGTGAACATACACAAATAAGGGCCATGAGGCCAAATATATAAAGAAAGGAAATACAAGGGCACATTGAAAACATTACAATAATACACTCGGAGCAAGAAGTACTTTTTATTTGCATTGTAATCAGGGGATTTTAGATTGCCTCATATAAGAACTGTGTTTGAAAAATAAACAAATCATCCAGGCCGCTTCAATACTCAACTGACTGAGAGAAAACGCTATTGTTACTGCTACTGAATTAGTTATATTTTCGCTCCAAACAGACTGTATCATATATGAGTGTCATAAGTGACTGTCATAAACGATACAGAGACACCTCCCTGACAATAACGCAGAGACAGCTTATTTATTTTTGGACCACAATGCGTATAGTAGACGATATTAAGATGAACCCATGCTATAAAATTACCACCTGTGAACCAGGGGAATCGAGGGGATGAACGAGTTACGTCAGGACTTTGGCGCTCTATAAAAAACATGCTGTCACCTTTATGACTCTGATGAAGGCTGCATACTGTAGGTCGAAACGTTAGTTGTTTTTGTATACTGGCACCTAATAAAAAGGCTTAAAACGTCCGAGTTGCTCCAGTGTCCCTGAGTAAATTAGCTTTTCATTTGTTTTTGTTTTTACGTTTAGTGAATTCATTTCACGTATTTATTTATTTAATCGTGTGATTCATCTGTAAACTGTTCATTGTATTTTAAATCCCCAGGCAGTGCCTAGCCCTTGACCTCAAACAATTTAACATGTAATATGATATTACAGGAAATTAGAATGATGTGATTGTATTACTCACCACATGATTAGATTTGTGCATTATAAGGCCTGTCCTATTGTCCCCAAGTGTGTGGAAGATTAAATAATAAAGTAAACTTTTACACAACCACAGAGCGCTGGTGACACACGTCCTCCACTCCATCTAAAAAATGTCCATCTTTTTGAGGGGCACTAGTCCATCCTATTCACAGCTTTGTGTGTACAGTAGGTTTGTTTGAGCACGTGTTTGTGTTTGCAGCATGGAATGTGGTGATTTGATTGGCTGTAAGAGCGCACCTCACTTCACACAAGTAAATTGTGATTTTATTGTTTTCCCTTCTTTTTTGGCAGTTTAATTTTTATTAAATAGGGAGCATTTTTGTCTCCACCAGGCCGAAGGCATGGGGAGAGAGTATGTTTTGCACTCCATCTGTGAGTCCGTCCGTGTGTGGCTGTGTGCGTCCGTCTGTCTGTCTGTTACCAGCTAATCTCCGGTACTGTTAACCCGGTCGGTGCCAAATTGTGCACGCACACTCCCCTCATCGTTACACACTATCTCTATAGTCATGTGTTCAAGACAGATCTGTCCGATATTTCATATTCCATCCTAATTGCCTAACATTGGCTTTCAAAGTTTGCAGGATTGGCCCGTTTTGAACAAAAAGCCTCAAATCATGAACTCTGCGTGCAATTTACGTGAAATCTTTCACAGACTTTCCTACTAGGCTGAGGAATATATCCCACCCTTTATCCCACCAACAGGTGGATTTTTGCAAAACACATTTTTAGAACAAAATGCCTCAAATCATCCAATTGCCATCCAAGGCGTAAGAAGAAATGGCACCCTTTTCACATTGGCCTATTATAGCGCCACCAGGAGGCCACAACCTGACCTGCCCTGTTGGAGACCTGTCCCCCGAGGGGCACTTTATCTAGTTAAAGTAATTGGCTGTACCACCAGGCACCCGGTCCCTGATCACCTGTTATTTGAAAGAAAACTATTAAGAAAGTAATTTTTCCACACAGAAGGTCGCTTATGTATTTTCAGCTGAATTCATACAGAGGTGAGCTGAGAATGTACAGTAGGCTTGATTGATTGAATAATGTATTAACAGTTTGGAGAATTACAGTACATTTCAAGCACAACTCAATACAAAACTGTTAGCTGATAACCTGATCTGCTCTGGTGGAGACCTGTATTAGTCCTTCAGATTTTATCCAAATGTCCAGCCTGGTGGAGACCTGTGTCCCGGGGGGCACTTCTTCTAGTTTTATATTAGTCCTTCAGATTTTATCCAAATGTCCAGCCTGGTGGAGACCTCCCGAGGGGCACTTTATCTAGTTTTATATTAGTCCTTCACACTTCTTCTAGTTTTTCATCAGTTTCTTTCCTGTTTTTTCCCTTCTTATTCTTACCTCTATGCTGTCTCTTCTTACAAAATCACACCCGTGTGGACGGAGTTGTGCAACTCCGTTGGGGGTCCCCGGAAGTTCCAGACCCACAGGACCCACAGGCCCAGGGTACTGGCCCAGTTCCAGCGAGCCGCCCCGCGACCGAAATGGTTGAGAAATGACAGAGTTATCGTGTGGGGGTCCCCAGGAGGTCCCTCTACTGTACTGTACTGTCACTGTACTGTACTGTCACACCCGAAATCATCATATATACAGTTAGTGTGTTTGTGTGTGTGTATGTTAGGCTGCGGAACAGTGACACTTGGTGGTGAAAACCAACCAAACGCTATTTTCAGGCTCGGACGGACGAACCTAGGCAGCCAGCCAGGGACACAGCCAGGGACCCAGGGACACACATAGCTGTCTATAGGAGTGGTTGCTCCACTCAAAAACTAAATGATGGAGCTCACATGAAAAGAAGAATTTACACCGGTAAACCTGTGGAAAAGGTTGATTCTGAGTCTGAAACGTCACATATGGTGTGAACCCAACAGAACAAAGTGACATATTTCCAGTGATTCCAGATACACGATTATTTTCATCACGTCCTGTGTGAACACACCTTAAGATATTCATGATGTCATAACAGAATATCAAAGCACTGATCTCGGAGCACTGTGAGGAGTTGATTAGCGTACCAATCTTTATTCAATCATCAGTATTGGCAATCTGCTCTGTTATCAAATCTCACCAAACCCCTGGCTCTGGTTTGTGTGAACACGGTACTATGAGGTTAGAGCCTCAGAGGGGGAAAAAACATCTCACTGATTGTGTCTTATCTTATCTCTAACCACTTAGTTTCACTTTTACTTTAATGAGAAAACACAGGCATTGGGGGACTTCTTTTAGGCAGTGCGTCTCGTGGAGTTATCGTGGAGCTACACTGACGGCAAAAGGGAATATATATCACTGAATATATGTAAGACCTTTGTTTTTTCTTTTTAACAAATGGGTAAGAAGATCGTTTTTAAGCTATCGGGTTTATTTTGAGTGATTAAAAAGGGTATCTTTGAAAAACAAAAAAGGTCCCGCACACTGTCAGACACTTGCCAAAAAGTTGCTCTTTATTGGGTCGACGTTTCGGTCGATTAGACCTTCATCAGGACAGACAATCGACCGAAACGTCGACCAATAAAGAGCAACATTTTGGTGTGTCTGACAGTGTGCGCCTGTGCGGGACCTTTGCTTTGTTTTTCAAAGATACCCTTTTGCTCTATTGCCCTACGCACCTGTCACTAGCCTTCTGAGGTGTGCATCGGCCTTTTGCTAAAAAAAATATTTGGAGTGATGCCATTGATTGATGGCAAGGCTTCTACTCACTGCTATGCTTGGTTATTCATTAATCCACTCACAAAGCAAATCAATTACGATCTATCTATTCTGCAAACCGCTCTCCCCCTTTTTACCTTTTTATTGTCATCTGATGTAACATTCATTTCTCTCACCATATTATGTTCTTCCATGTTTTGGCCCTGCTGTCCTCTCGTCTGTCTCATCCATGCATTTCTCTTTCTCTTTCCCCCCTTCCTCCTCCTCCTGTCTCCTGCGTGATCTTGTCCAGCCCCCTGGTGTGCAGTGTGACCCTCCCTGTCCCTCCTCCTCCCTTGAGGTAACTCACTGCTGTTCCCCGGGAGGGGAGGAGGGCGGCGGGTGGGCTTCCCTCAGCTGCTGAAGCCCCACCCTCCTCTCTGCCCCCTCCTTCCTCCTCCTGCCCACTGACTCTGGTGAGTGTGTGTGTGGCTGTCTCTGTGCACACTGTAACTGTACTCTCCTCCTGTCACTGCTCTGCATCACAACAACTGTCATCCATTGTAACATTTTTGTCATGCAACTCGTCACTGTCGGGCAGAAACCTCACATTTCATCTTTTTATGGGTTTTGTTCTCATAGATTCTATTTTTTTGCATCTTGTTTGCAAGTAGGCTGTGTAAAGGGCCTTTCAAACGTGAAGCGATATAACGCACCTATAGTTCATTTCAAGACCTGCGTTTTTGCGCAGAGCAGTCGCGGTGCGACAACGCAAGTGTATTTACGTGAGCGCCGCCCTGTGAATTTGTTGCGCGTGTGCTCGTTTCGTGCACACACACGCCCGCGACTCACCAGACCTGGATTTTGTTTAGCTTTTTTTTTTTACGCTTGCGTTGTTGCGCCCCTCTTGAAAGGCCCTTAAGAGTACCATTTTTGTTTTTGTTCCCAGTTACTCAGACATTGTTGCAGCAACGATAAGACGAATGCCCTATTGTTTATTTTGACAGAGTTGTGAAATGGTAGTGAAAGTAGCTGATCTAAAGGAGCTTGCACACTGCTGCGTTTTTCTGAAACACGGTGGAAAAAAACGGCGTCTCTCTCAGAACTTTGTTCCGATATTGGGGTCTGAAAACACAGCGGTGTGCGGGGACATTAATGATTATTTAACCAATGAAATGATTATCAGGAGCTTTTGACTAAATAATAACTACATTGGATCCATTTGGAAGCTCAACACATAGACGTTTTCTTTTTTCATTTTCTGAATACTAACGGTTTCCGAATTAACGATGTGTACACACATGCACACACACACACGCACGCATGCGCGCGCGCAAACACACACACACACACACGCACACGCACACGCACGCACACACACGCACAAACACACACACGCACACACATGCGCGCACACACACACTCACACACGCGCAAACACACACACACACACACACACATACACAACGCCTGTATAAAACTCATTTGGATGTATTGATTTTACAGCCCAACGCTAACTCTGAATTGCCATACAAACACAGGAAATCAAATTAGTTGATCTTCCACTGTGGTTACACAGAGGAAGGAAGCTGACTCACTCACCCAACTGCTAAACAGTTTCGATATGAGAGATGTGTTGTTGTAGAAAGTGGTCAGTTACGGTCAGGATTCAGGAAAACTGAGAATGTCATGGTCAGGTCAAGTATGGGCACACAAAATGAAATGGTTACAAATACCTGGTGCTTTCTGTTCAGTGAAGAATTATACCATACCTACATAAATTAACAGAAATGTTTCCATAGATTGCTTAGTGTTCTGTGACTTTCTAATACAAAACAATTATTAATTACCAGCTGCATTATTTATTATTATCTGCGGGGGTCCGCAGTTTCAGCACAGTAGTTTAGGTAGGAACCAAAATTCTCTAAGTCGCTCCACACGTCCCAAACTCTTCTCCCTTCTGGCTCCAAAACTGTGGAATGCACTTCCTGTTGCAGTCAGAACTGCAGCATCACTCCCAATCTTCCGCCGCAGTCTGAAAACCCACCTTTTCAGACTCCATCATGGCCCATAGCACTTACCCTACCCCCTTAGATAGCATTTGATACAGACTTTTAGCATGTTATGTAGACAGCACTATAATTGCATTGTATGTAGTCATAGCACGTCATAGTACATATGTATAGCTTAGTATAGCATATCTGTATAGTTTCATTATATAGATATTCCACTGTTACGTTCTTAGCTTACACATGTTTCATGATAAATGCTTTTTATATATGTGATGTATTCCCATGCTTTTTGTTCTTGCTTAAGGTAAATCGCTCTGGATTAAGAGCGTCTGCTAAATGCCTAAATTGTAAATTGTTTGTTTCCGCCCGAACATATTTGCCATGCGCACATACGTCAGCCAATGAGAAAACCAGCTGGACTAGCTTGCACATCGATTACAGAACAGACTCAGCTTACTATTGCATAGTAGCTGGTAAAAAAAGAAACCATTAAATAAATAAACCTACAAAGAAATACCGTTCATACATTGTACAGTAAATTGAAGACATGAGAGTGCCAGAGATGAGCACTCGGTTGAGCACTTGGTTTTTAGTGGGATACATTGTAAATGTCAATTGGCATCTATTCTGCATTGAGCGTAACTTTTTTTTTTGCTTGGCTTTTAGCTTTGCATTTATTTTTTAAAATGTTGTGTTGCAGTCTGCCTTAAGACTGATCGGTCACATATATTTAGTTTTCCATGACCTGCTCCATGCGTGGGGTTATTGTAGAACAAGACCAGACTACGTGTAATGTGCCTGGTAGTATTTGCTATCTCCTCTTCAGCTTTGTGACCCAGACAGACAGTGCAGACGGATCAGTGAGGGAGTGTGGCGGCGTGGGTTGAATGAATCCAGTCAGTGGTGTCAGATTAGCAGTGACACAGAGCTAGCATCTCAGTAGATCCTCCTGTCCAGCATATATCTCTACGGGGATAAGGGGTGGGGGTGGATGGACAAGGGCTTGTGGAGATCCCATTATGCCCAGAAGGTATTTACACGCTCACGCCTCACACAGTAACAACATTGGACTTAAAAGGGCTTTTCCCAACCTTCAGGGGTGTGTGTGTGTGTGTGTGTGTGTGTGTGTGTGTGTGTGTGTGTGTGTGTGTGTGTGTGTGTGTGTGTGTGTGTGTGTGTGTGTGTGTGTGTGTGTGTGTGTGTGTGTGTGTGTGTGTGTGTGTGTGTGTGTGTGTGTGTGTGTGTGTGTGTGTGTGTGTGTGTGTGTGTGTGTGTGTGTGTGTGTCTAGAAATTGTAACATGTGTATGTCTTTTCCTCTTGAGTTATTTGTAAAAGAGAGAGCGTGCTATGTGTGCTTGTGACTGAGTGATGTTACCACATGATTTAGTTATAATAAAGTCATTAGTTGTTATTCCTGTTGGAGTCCAACCGATGACATATTTTTGGGTCCAATGGCGATCCCTATTTTGGAGTCTTAAACCACAGTTTACTTTGTATACTTTGTCAAAAAGTGCTACAGTACATTTTCAAATCAATTTGAAAAACATAAACCAATATTAATGTTTCTATTTGAGAACATTCACAACATGTTTGTAGATTGGCTAATTGTAAACCTTTGAAAATATTGGCCTATAATGACATTCCCAAAATAGTGGTTACAAATCGGACACATAATTGCTGATACCGATGTGGTCTAAAGTCAAATATTGTCTGGCTGATATACAGTATCTGCCAAATCGTATATGGATCCGTTTAATCCCTGTAAAAACATAGAATAAACGTTGACAGCGTTTATGTGTACCGTATATGTGTGTGTGTAAACGCTACATACAGTGTGTGTAGTGTATACACACATTATGTGATACGTGTTCTGCATTTGGTTCTGTGACGTACTTGAAAAGGAATGCTCACTGACTGTATATTTCATTGATTGTTTTTCTGCTACTCCTTGTGTAACATCCCATCATTGATTGTTTTTCTGCTACTCCTTGTGTAACATCCCATCGTTGTGTCCTCGTCTCTCGTCAGGTCAGCTTGCAGTGTCTGGAGAACTTCCTGTGTCTCTTCCACTGTGTGCGGCAGCTCCACGGCCACGGCAGTAAGGATGCTCTGAAGTTCTGGTAGGTGTTCACTCTGTTCACTTCAATTGATACATTATAAGGCAGTGGTTCCCAAACCTTTTCATGTCAAGGACCCCCAAATTGACACTAATTAGCCCCGCAGACCCCCATTTGAAAAGATATTCCAGGGACCCCCATGAGATTTTACGGCTCTAGCAGTGATTCTCAACCCATTTAATTTCAAGGACCCCCAGTTTGACATGCATATTAGTCTAGAGACCTCCATTTAATGGCATTTCTATCTCTGGGACCCCAATTTATATTGTAAAATCAATGTTAATTTAACTCAGAGTTAAATTAACATTGATTTTTTGAGCTGGGTACCCCCTGGAACTCCCTCAAGGACCCCTGGGGGTCCCCGGACCCCACTTTGGGAACCACTGCATTAGGGTCCTCACTGCTCTTTAATACAATTCTAAAGTGCTTTATAAATAACCTTAGACGGTACAGTAGAAAAAGAGTTTCATGAAACATGGGAATGATCCATCCATGATGTCACTCTATAGTCTATGCCATCAAATGATGTCAGAACTAAATCACTCAAGAACAGATGGGGAAGATTTTCACAAAATCTGTTGGGAATGATCAGTGTGCTTGCTTAGATGAAAATACTAACTTTGGATTGAAAAGGTCAAACATTTTCATTCAATTCGTCTCTTGATGATGAACTTTTGGGTTGAAAAGTCAAATAACTAGGTCACAAGGGCAAAGGCAAAATTGTATAATTACTCATATGGGATCTCTTGACAGTTGGCATAGTGTTGGAGGAGGTATGCACTCCACTGACTGAAGCTTCTAGTGTGATACTTGCACTAACTGTTTGAGCCACCAGATTGCCTGCAGGGACCTCTTTAACAAGGCACATGGAGTCATGGATAGATCTCACTTTTGGCTTACTGTGGGTAATTACCACAGTAGGTACCACAATTATTGCGAGGTCGCGTGCACGCATCCGCCTGGGTGACGGCAGACTGCTGTACTGTTCTGTACTGTACTGTACTGTACTGTACTGTACTGTACTGTACTGTACTGTACTGTGCGTGCACTGGCGCTTTACATGGGCGGGTCAGATCAACAACATATGGAATTAATTCTGTACTGGCCATATATGGAGCGTGTCTTGAGTGTACAGGGTTTGATGAGGTCAGATCAACATATGGAATTGGGCAAGTGCTGGCGATTGGCATGGGGGGTGAGATCATCATATGGAATTAATTCTGTACTGGCCATATATGGAGCGTGTCTTGAGTGTACAGGGTTTGATGAGGTCAGATCAACATATGGAATTGGGCAAGCGCTGGCGATTGGCATGGGGGGTGAGATCATCATATGGAATTAATTCTGTACTGGCCATATATGGAGCGTGTCTTGAGTGTACAGGGTTTGATGAGGTCAGATCAACATATGGAATGTCGGAACAGGAAGGACGGGTGGGGAAGGATCAACATATGGAATGTCAGAACAGGTCAGCTCCATATATTTTCCTTTTTATAGAGGAATAGGTATACAGTAGGCTGACAGCGCTCATGGAGTGAATTTTCATTTTTATGCTGACGATACTCAGCTATATCTTTCTGTATCCCCGGATGACCCCTCTGCCCTTGACCCATTGTTTACCTGTCTATCCAGCATTCCTTCGGTCTGAGTTTGAACTATTGCCCTCAGGTCGTCGGCTGAGGGTGCCCACTACAAAGACTAATCGGTTCAAACTATCCTTTGTCCCGGCTGCTATTCAACTGCTGAACAGTGAATGTCATGAATTCTCTGTCTCTAGTGCCCTGTTCTTAGATCTAAGTCTTGTATTGAATGTTGTTGTTGTGTGTATTTTTTACTATGATCTGGCTGCAAACCAATTTCCTGCAAGGGACAATAAAGCTA
This sequence comes from Electrona antarctica, assembly GCF_951216825.1. Classification (NCBI taxonomy): domain Eukaryota; kingdom Metazoa; phylum Chordata; class Actinopteri; order Myctophiformes; family Myctophidae; genus Electrona; species Electrona antarctica. Next base: position 30,925,436 of record NC_136791.1, read on the forward strand.
ACCTTGAACCTTGAACCTTTACATGCTGGATGAGTGAGAACTTCTTAAAACTATACGAGGACAAGACAGAAGTTCTCATAGTTGGTTCAAATGAGCAATAGGTTCAATAGGCTCGCTTCACTCTTAAAAAAATGTAATTCAATGTAATTTATTTGATACTGAAGTAGGCCTAAACATGTTTGTTTAATTTCAAAGTTTTTATATTTAAATGAGATGAAGAAAGTCCCTACTCACACCACATTTCTCTGCGAATGGTTTTACTACTGCCACATGTCGACAGGTGTGTGTAGGCTAAAGAGGCTTTAGGGAAACAGGTTTGTTTATGTATTCATGCAGGAGGCCTTACGTGCGCAATGAGGACAGGTAATAATAAACTTTATTTATATAGCACCTTTCATGCCAGAAATGCATCGCAAAGTGCTTTACAAGGCAGAGAACAAACATATAAAATACAATCATATAAAATATACCCACATATACATCAGCAAACGAGCAGAAACGAAATAAAGTTGAGCCAATTAACAATAGCAAAGGGCATAAAACCGGCAGCAAATCGAGCAGTTCAATATGACAATAAAACAATAGCATAGATAGAGCATAAAACCGGTGAGTAGATGAATAAGAACACTCAATTAAAAGCAATAGTGAAAAGATGAGTCTTGACCTGTGCTTTAAAAATATCTACCGAGGGAGCCTGTCTAAGCTGAAGTGGAAGTTTATTCCAGGCCGTCGGGCCGTAAAAGCAGGCACCTCGAGCAGGCACGCACCTGAGGACCTAAGATGGCGGCCTGGGACATAACTAGGCAGGCATTCGAGGAGGTAGGAAGGTGCAAGACCATTTAGAGCTTTATATACAAGTAAAATAACTTTAAAATCAATCCTAAAAACAACTGGGAGCCAGTTTAATGAGGCTAGAACTGGCGTGATATGCTCTCATTTTAGTTCTTGTTAAAACCCTGGTATGGCTGTGCTCTAATCTAGGTTGTCTATTTCTATGTTGTTGTGTTTGACAGTGTTTCCCAAAAAAGTACATAGTGTCTGATTGGCTGCCATGCAGCCAATTAGGCCGCACACAGGCTTCTGTTTGCGGCCTAGAGGGGTGTGTTCAAGCTACATTCAACACAAAATGTGCTGTAGGTGTCCATGTGTTTTGAATATTGTATTGAATTAATTGTCTATTAAATATTTACAGAACATTGCCTTCCGAAATATTTTCATGCTCAAATATAATTATATTCCTAGTCTGCTGCCTTCCTTTGGTGTTATTTGTCTGCATATTTAATTTTTCATGTGCAATATTTCTCAAAAAACCTCTAGCTGATCAAGTGTGTGGTTGAGTCTCTAGGCTTAGCGCGGCTATTTGAATGATCAAAGCATATCTGTTGATAGTGGTTTGTGTGGTTGGCTAATGAAAGATTCCATGGACAACACACCCTAGTTCTACCTTTAAGCGGGCACCAGATAACTTTCTACTTGTTTCATTCGTCAGAACATGGAGTACATTAAGATAATTATTAAGATAATAAGTATTAGTTGTGGTCACAGTGTTGCCCAACGTTGGACACAATGCAGCCAATGCATAAATGCAATAAAACTATGTTCACCTTTTTACCAACCGTTTAGTTTGATTTCTGTCCAGAACCTTCTCAGACATTTTCATAAAGTGGCCATAAATCTAGATATATTATGTAAAGGGGATTAAAATAATGTCATGAATCGATTCATGTAGGGATACACAGACACATGTAGCTTTAATGCTGCTATGTGATAGCATGTCTATTACAGCCTCTTGGCTGTGACTCTGAACATTTTAAGTGTGAACTGTGACAAAAAGATTTTCATTCAATTCAAATTTTGTAAAGTGAAAGGAATTTGTAAGATTGAAAGGATATCAAATATGCATCAAAGATTTTATATTTTCAAATGGTCCTGATGCAGAAGATGAGATGAAGTGAACATGAGTGTGGGTGTGTTGAAAAAGTGCGGGTGAAAGCCGGTCATGTCCTAGTAGTGTATTCAAAATTGTCGACAACTGTGGATTCATTGTCACTGGCATATGTATTCACGTTCACAGTCAGGAGCCATGCTTCTGTTGAGATCTGAGATCTCATCCTATGGTTTTCAAAGTGCGGTTCAGGATCCTTGAGTTTATTGCAGAAAGTCTCCGTATAAGGAAGGACTTGCAACTTATCACAGCTCTAGCACTTGTATTTTATTAAGCTGCCTCCTCCTAGCAGACATGGGTGTCCCATAGTTTATGGAAAACCTATTGTGGTGTTGGTAGTGTCGAGGTCTTGCAGAGGGCAATGGGGGCTTGTCCATATGCCTGAGGCCAGTCCCAGTTACCATGTGACATCACATGCTTTCATGTGATACGCTGATCAACTCCAAATCTGGAAAGCTTCCATTTGAAATTCCAATTTAATGGAATTTGTGCTGCAGAACAGAAAATGCAGTCATCGCTCCTGTGAGGAGGTATGCGGACACAGGCCGTAGAGCTACAGTTAACCTTGGACTATACACAGCAAGATGAATGGAATAAAAGTGCTGGTGGTTCCAATATTTGGTGAGATGATAATGACTGTATTATAGTTATGCAACTTATGTTTTGTGATTATGGCCTTATGTGGGGAATGGAATGGATGCGTCTTTAATATTCCTGTTAGACTGGCAATGAAATTTGTCTTATTCTATTGTAGTAATGAGATAAGAGCATTAAATCGACAATTGCAGAAATGTAAATTTATTGTGTTTGTTCTTAGTAGCAAAACTGTGACTATTTTGTCATAATATAGGGGTGTGTGTAACCAAACCAATTGAATGGGGAGGTGATTGAGGCGTGTGTAACGCATGATTATGTTTCAAATACAGTAAGTCTTTGCGTGGATGGTTTAGTTAGTGAAGCGCTAGGAAAGTATCAATGTAGCCAAATGGACCTAATGTCCATTTACATTTGTACACTTTCTGAGAAATGTATACATGAACACAGGGATTTAGCTTTAGCTATATTAGCACAATATAGGCTGCAGTAATTTCAGGCTTGGCCTACATGGTTGGTGTAAGATTGGTGTCCTAAGGTCGTTGCTGTCTGGTGGAAACCTTGTCGATCGCCTATTTTCACTACTTGTGTATGACACTCTTGTGCATTAGTAGGGTATAAATTTACGAAAAACCCCCCACAAAAAGGTTGAAATGGAGATACAATGTTTCTGCCCGACAGTGACTAGTCTGTACTCGTGTGTACTTTATTAGTGTCCTTCCCAAGCATTTCCAAAACATTGACCGTGGCCCGCCGTCGTCAAGCGTAATTATTTTCACATGGTCCAACTTTGTAGGTTTCTAAACAAACTAAATGAAATGGACTGTGTGGAACACTGGGTCGTACGCAGGACGTTTGGGAGGATCATTTCTGCTGATGAATGATGAATCCCAGCATAGGGCCATTAAGTTTGGTGCTGTCAATGTACGTCAGAAGAATAATGCAATTTACAATGCAATTATTTTCTGTCACGTGGTGGCCCTTGCCATGGCACCCTAGCCTAGACATAATTTTACCCTTGGGGAAAACTAATTGGGGTACCCTGCTGTAGAGAGTAAATGCATAATACATTTACATATACATTACATTTAATTAGCAAAATTCTGCTCGGGAAGTTGAGTCATTTCCAGTGTTTCAAAACGTTTCCCTCACTAAATGCTTTCAATTGCATTTGCAATCTTAGGAGTTACATCCTTATTATGGATGTCCCAATACACATTTTTCGTTCCCGATCCGATCCCGATACCACAATTTCTGTGTTAGCCGATACCGAATACCAATACCAGTGTTGTGATCTCGTGTTGTGTTTATAGCTATCTAGCTATATATCTGGTGTTGTGTTTATAGCTATCTAGCTATATATCTCGTGTTGCGTTTATAGCAGACTCCTCACTCAAATGTGCACTTGCAGTTTGGGCAACTCAAAAGCAAACTCCACATGCCCCAACATTGTATTTACCTGCCATAGTGTCAACCCCATACCCCTGTGTCGGATCAGTGGTTAGACTGGCATATTCGCCGATACCGATATGACCCGCTATGACAAATAATGGCCGATACGATACAGTATCGGGACATCTCTAATCCTAATGTTGAATGTTTGTTTCTCCTCACTTTTAGCTCAGACATGAGTGGCGCCAGCAACACTCTGGCGAGGGAGTTCCTGACTGATGTACATCAGCTGTGCAGCGCGGTGGCCCAGAGGGCGGAGACGCGAGAGGACGATGAGGAGGAGAGTCACATGGTGGCGCTGGGAGAGTACCTGGTCAGGGGACGCGGCTTCCTGCTGCTCAGCACCCTGGACTCCATCATTGACCAGGTCAGATGTTAGGGCCGTCGTCACCATCTCTGTCAGCTTGGCAGTGGTGGGAAAAAGTACTCGATTGTTTTGAAAACAATGCAACGCATTGTGAGCTTGTAGATCTGCTATTTTCAAAAGGCCAAAATGTATTTAGGGCTGAAGTGGTTGATATGATATGATATGATAGGATATAGTACTTTGTCAGTTTGCACTGAAATTAGTTTTGCGACCCAGCGGCCTTGTATGCAACACATATACACACATTTGACATAACACAAGACAAAAAATACAGTTACATACATAGAAACATAAGGCCACAGAGCAATGTCCACAGCTCAGTCTAGTCCTGGCCAAAATCCTGATTAAGCCTCAGAGTCGACTGATGGACAAAAGACCTTCAGTCTGACCTTATTGTATGCTGGAACACCATATCTCCTTCCTGAAGGCAGCAACCTATACTCTCCATGCAAAACATGGCTAGTATTAGACGTGATATTCCTTGCTAACCTTAGGATGCTGTTATCATACAGTACGTGGATGTATAGAACCTCTGAAGTGGTTAATGTGTGTTTTGTAATAATAATCAAAAATCTACAAAGTAACTAGTAACTAAAGTTTTCAAATGATTGTAGTGGAGTAAAAGTATAATATATCCAGAAGTAAAAGTACAGAACATTTGACATACTGAAGTAAAGTATAAATAGCTCAAAATTGTACTTAAGTAGATTTTAGGCCTAGGCTAGCTCTGGTCCATAGCTCTAATGCGTTGCATTTAGAACTATGTTACTCTCGACTTCCGCCGCTCGCATGAATGCAGACCAGCCTCTCGTCTTTAGCGTAAATAAAAAGAACGTTTTTGCTACTCACCAAAACAAAGGCGGGTTGTGTCATTAGAAAGCCTACTTTCCTTAGTGGAAGCACTCTGAGCCCCCCACCACACGTATAAACGGTACTTTTTGGCCAGAAAGGGATTTTTTTTTCACAAATATTGTTTGAGGCAATTCTCTGGGCAATATCGGTAGAAGTCGCAGTGGAGTAACTAAAAGTATTTCTTTTCCGGTGGAAACAAAGGAAAGTAGGCTTTCTAATGACACAACCTGCCTTTGTTTTGGTGAGTAGCAAAAACGTTATTTTTATTTACGCTAAAGACGAGAGGCTAGTCTACAAACTCTGCATTCATGCGAGCGGCAGAAGTCGAGAGTAACATAGCTCTAAATGCAACGCATTAGAGCTATGGACCAGAGCTAGCCTAGGTCTATGGCGTAGTTCCTTTTACAGTCTCCTGGCTTGGTTGCTCTGTCAAAGGCTTTATCCAAATAGGCTACTATACTGACGTCTAAATGTGCTCTTGCTCTACTGCAGCAGCACCAGGGCTGAGGTTGAACTGAAGTCAGTTAGAGATCATTGTTTTTTTGTTCATCTTTTTACAGCACCTCCATTTCTATGGTATTTTCCATGGACTGTTTCCATGCCTGCTAAACTATCTTCCTGAAAGACTTATCCATGGCAGTCGTTCAAGCTTAACACATTGATTATTTACCCTTAATGGTCTTATGCACATTAAATGGATGGTTTACATACACGTAAGGTTACATTTTCATAATTTAACCCGAGATAGTTAACCACTTAAACCCTAAATGCTTCGTTGCCCGGTGTCCCCCAGGGGTCTGTCTTATATACCCACTCCTTTTTCCCCTCTACACTAAATATCATATAGTCGATCTACACGCTGACAACGCGTCACGTGGCAGCGCTTTGTGATCTTGTAGATCTGCTATTTTTGCAGAATGTTTGTCCATTTATTAAGTGGTACAGTAGCTAGTCTCTGCTTGGGGGAATTTACTCCTGGAACAGATGCACAGTTAACTTTATACAAAGCTTAAAAGCTACAGTATTAGTGACCAGTGACCTAGTGACCTTACCAGACAAGGCTGCCTCACATGCAGGAGGAAGTGATAGACAGGCTGTGGCCATCTGTGCAAACATTGACCTAACAATAGCCAAATACAGTGGCCTATTATATTGATATTATATTGATATTGTGTGACATGAGACTTGATATTGTGTGGAAATGTTGATATTGCCCCCCCCCCCCCCCCCCCCCCCTTTACAGAACCGAACTAAGTTTTTTTTTCGGCTGTAAAATAGTGAGAGTATCAATCGGCCCTTAAGGCAGACAGATGTTTTGGTGAGGAAGCAGTCCTACGAGGCGGAGGCACATTGGTTTTTCTTATAAGGGCAAATCTTTTATACATTATACGGTACAGTATGAGAATTTGCGCTTGTTTTTGCCATGACATTAAAGGAGAATTCCATGCTAGAAGGCTTTCTTACCTTTATTTGTAGTTGTTACGTCCTCACCAAAGAGGTCCAGGTGTTATTTTGTGCAAAAGCGCATTATTGGCTATTTCCACTACCATAAGCCCTTGATGAATTGAATGGGGCATTGGGGTGTTGTGCTACGTAATTCGCTTATTTCCATCGCTCAAAAATCTACTACTACTCTACACTTTACTTCTTATTTTGATGGAAATAAGCTAATTAGCACAAAAACCCAACCCCCATTCACGGCTTATATTAGGGGAAATAGCCAATAATGCACTTTTTCACAAAATAACACCTGGACCTCTTTGGTGTGGACATAACAACTACAAATAAAGGTAAGAAAGCCTTCTAGCATGGAATTATCCTTTTAACAGGAATCAAAACAACTATGTAGGGGGAAAACGGCGGCCATTCCATTTCTTATAACGTCCATTTCTATTCTGTGACATTGTGTTGTAAGCATGCTATTTGGGTGACCATTTTAACTGGTAGGCATGGGTTCATCCACAGAGGCAGGTATTGTTCCATGTCTTAATTGGGGACAGGCTCTGACTGACCCCAGTGTTACTGTTATGCAGACAGATCTGTGTCTACACACTGATACTGACGCCTCGGTCGACATGGCTGCGCCAGCACACACCAAAGCCAGTGTGCGCGCAGCCTGCTTTTAGGGTTGCAACCATCCATTCTCTTCTTTGTGATTATTCTGTTGATTACTTTTTCGATTAATCAAATAGTTAAGAAGCATGACTTTTGGATGGAGGGGAACTGGTCTGAACTGGTAGGAATAACGTGTTCCTTCCACGCGCTACGTCCGGTCGGGGAAACTCTCCCCTGTCAGGTGAAAAGAAGCAGCTTGGACTCCTCATGCATAGAAAGAAGCATGAGGTCAGTCTGCTGCCCCCCCAGGTTGGCAGAGGAAGTGTAGCGCCCAGGATAGATAATTGACACTGGGTGAAAAAAATGGGTTACAAAATTGTGGGATAAAACATTAAGTTAATTTCTTTTCTTTTTTTTTTTATCAAATCAACATGATGAAATTCTAGTAGATTTTTCGTAGACTAAATCGATTAGTCGGGTTTATTCACTTAAGCCCCTTTTAGTTGGATTAACTGTTGCACCCCTAATGGTTAGACATGCCAATTAGGCTTGTACATGTTGGTATAAATGGTCTGATTGGATCAGACGGAGCTACTGTAAGGGCCGATTCATACTCCTATTTAGTCCCGGAAAAAAAGGTTGTTTGGGGAAAGGTCCCAGACCTCAAGTTAGTTAGGTTAGGCTCTATAAAAGTCAATTCATACTCCCTCAAGGCTAGTGCCGAAGTGGCTTGTAAATATAGGAGGTCCTTGACATGGATATCTTGTGGCCGGGAAATGAGCCTCGCACCGCGGATACATAATCTGACTGACCCTCGCTGGCACGGTGCGTCCTCCTCCGTGGGGGGGAGGGGGGGTGGGGGTCGGAGTGTGTGTGTGTGCGTGCGTGCGTGCGTGCGTGCGTGCGTGCGTGCGTGCGTGCGTGCGTGCAACACGGCTCGTTAAGCACGCAATGCGTTGTGGGGAACAGAGGCATCTTGTGTTTTTGTTTTACCTGACTGTGTTGTTTATTTGTGTAGCCTAGTATAGGGTTGTAATTATTTTAGACTGTATATTTTTTTTATTGTTTAAGTTGAGAACGAATGTGAGAGGAGAGGAGAGGAGCAGCAGGTCTGTCAACACAAGCATTTGGAAGGTGGCGAAGTTGCGTCTCTTCCAAAACTACCGGTGTTTTCTTGGCTTCACGGCCGACAAATTGAACTCGAAGCCGGGCTCATCAGAAAGTTTCAGTTGCACTGTCACTGAAGCGCCGACTTTAGTACGGTTCCCGCCTCGAATGACGTCACATTGTAGTCTCTACGGAACCGAAACAAGGTTTTTTTCCGGCCGTAAAATGGTGAGTATGAATTCACCCTTAAGGTGTTTTGGTGAGGAACCAGCATTGATCTACCAGCATTTATCAGCACTGTATAATTAATTATAAGTGGTCATTTTAACTCTGAGAGTGTACAAATGTAACCACATTTTGGTTACATTTTGTACACAAATAGGTTAATGAACACTGATAATTTTACTGTGTAGCCTCCAGGGGGAAAGATGGCACCGGCTTTGACCATATTATTGAATTTGACCCTGTGTGAGCTTAAAACAAAATGGAGGGAAAGAGACATCTTAATTTTTCCTCAGATCTGATGCCAAGGCTTAAACGTGCCGTCTCTAAGGGTTTTCATTATCTCTCAAACTTTGTTAGACATAAATATATTATGCTGTATCTGCTGGTAATTATGGCAGTACAACCCAAAATTGCAAATATGTCAGTTACGTGTATGACTGAGTTTGTCTTTCGATTTCTGAAACCATCTTTTAGGAGGGAATCTTGCTTTCTTATCAGTGTCGTATTTTCTGTGGCCAAAAAGTCTCCATTAATGGGAACAAAATATGCCACCTTATGGCAGAGTGACGGCTGCATTATTGGATGGTAAATGTGTAATTTCACAGATTGTTTGTCAATGAAACTCCCACATGGCCATTGTGCTTTATCTCTTGTAATGTCACTTATTGGCTGTCCACAGATTGAGCTGAGAGATATTGTGCTCTGTTTCAAAGTGTGCACTTTAGTGGAGAAGCTTAACCCATTTAGATTAGACCTGATTCTACAAATACCTTCTAAATCCTGACAGTTTTCTTAAGGACCCCCAAAAATATATGTAATTGGCTGCCGACCCCCATCTGAAAATATGTTGTTCCAGTGACCACCCAGAAGCAAAGATTTGAGTTAAAAATGCTCGCTCTGAAAGAATATATTCAAAGATTTGCGCAACATTTTCACGATTAAAAAAAAATAGCAGACCTACTTTCAATAGCTAAAGTATAACACCAAAAGGGGTTCCCACCCATAATGGGTTAATGTATTTATGTAGAGCCGAGTTTGCACACAAAGATCCAGTTATGTGTCATTACAGCTGCGATTTGAATAAAGGGTTAGTCCTTTGTACACTGTCAACAACTAAGTATTCGGGTCAGTTCACTTTAAACCAAAGAAGTTGCCAATTGAAACTGTAAATAACAAAAAATCATATATCGGGTGGGGATCTTTCTTTCATTGCATAAGATACTTAATACTTAAGATACTTAATAAAGAAAATACTTTGCCATAATGATCTCAGTTACAGTAATAGTAATGCTATCCTCTCAAAGTATTACTTTCTCCATCTGTGTGGACCACTATTGTATTATACAATTGTGTTATGTAATGTATGTATATCGCAGAGCACACACAGTTAGATCGACGCATAATCCACGCTGTATATTTCAGATGGATTAAAATCCATGAATACAAATGTACGCTCATGTTGAGTGAGCTTGTTAGAAGTCCAGGGTTCATGGCATTGTGGTGATGAATCCTTGCTTCCTGTCTGGCAAACCATGTGTCTGACCACTGCTGGCTATGATTGGATGACTAAGGGACTTCTGTCTCTTTTATGCTTTCCCGTCAGTAAGGGGTGACGTGGCACTTCATCAGGAGTGTTAACTTAATTTGGGAACGTGTCAAAATGGTCCTGTATGTGGGAACATCTTTCTATTCCTGTCCTGAGTTTTGTCTAGTTTATACTCGCACAATGGTGTGTCCTGTACTGCAAATGGCCGATCGTCAAGTGCGAGCTTATACGTAACTACCTGTCAGTGGGGAGTGTTGGCTGGGAGGACTAGTAGAACTAAGGCCCTATACGTCCTCTCTGGGGGGCGGGGGTGGGTACTACCTGTCAGTGGGGAGTGTTGGCTGGGAGGAGGAGTAGGACTAAGGCCCTATACGTCCTCTCTTATGAAGCCTAATTTATACTTGGTCGTATGATCCCACTCTGAAAATGTACAATACCCCCCCTTTTGATTTACATCAAAAGGACATGTGAGCTCAATCCCACAATTCAACATTTTGGTTTTAAGATGTTGATATTCATTTTGTATTAATCCTTAGGACCCTAAATCACACCTTGGAAAGCATGAGTGTCTATTTCAAACAAAGTGTTTTTTAGTATTAGGATGTTGGTATTCATTCATCAGCCAACACTCCCCACTGACAGGTAGTACCCCCCCCCCCCCCCCCCACACACACACACAGAGAGGACGTATAGGGCCTTAGTCCTACTCCTCCTCCCAGCCAACACTCCCCACTGACTAGGACAAATAAACAGGGGGGGGGGGGGGGGTACCACCTGTCAGTGGGCTAGAAACATTAAAGAGGAATGTGCACGGAGGTGCGGCCAGGGCTCCTGCAGGAGGTTTTCACATGTGCAGTGTAAACAGGAACTGCGATGATGGAGTGTTCCAGCAGAGGTGCTAGAGGTGCATGAGAGTTGCTGACTATAATAAAAAAAGAGAATAGTACAAAGTTGATTTTGTTATAAAGGACAAGTACATTTACTAAATGTTAATGTTTTTGTATATTTTCTTTTGTGGATTTTCCATGTTCTTGTGTGTCAAACTTTTATTTTTGTGAAATGACAAAGGAACATGGATACTGTTCATTCAAGTGCTGTGGATGATATAAAACATTTAAAAAGGGAAGGGTGGCTGCTGTTTAATTCTCAACTGTTCTGGATCTCATTATTTACATCACAAGTTATGAGCTTTCTATCTAGCACCTCTGCTGGAACACTCCATCATCGCAGTTCCTGTTTACACTGAGCATGTGCAAACCTCCCGCAGGAGACCGGGCTTTCCATGGTGTGATTTGGGGTCCTAAGGATGAATACAAAATGAATATCAACATCTTAAAACCAAAATGTTGAATTGTAGGTTTGAGCTCACATGTCCTTTTGATGTAAATCAAAAGGGGGGGTATTGTACATTTTCAGAGTGGGACACCATCATACGACCAAGTATACATTAGGCTTCATAAGAACAACTCTGGATTTGACTGTGTTTCTTATGGCAACGGAGCAGCTGGTACCATGTTTCATTTGAATAGACGGGACACATTTACATGGAATACATACATACATGACACAACAATATGCTGTTGTGAGCCCCATGGTGATCTGGCACACTTCCAGATAATGTCTTGGGGGACCCTGCTAATGCACTACAATTAAAACCTGGCTCAAATTGTACTTTACATTAATCCTGAACCAACAGTCAACTGATTAGCCACGATGACACATGATTCATCATCATGGATTCATTTGCATTGTGTTTATCATGTGATTGCAGGACATACGTTACGGCGATAAAGTTTATTTATAATTCACACGTGAGGGAACAAATTGTCTCTCCCTGGTGAGGAATGCCCTGGACCACAGCGGGGTCGTGGAGGACTTGGAAGTTGATTCAGGGAAGCGCTGTGTCATGTAGACGTTACATTGCCCCCACACCGCTCGCTGACACCCGTCTGACATCTGCATACGGGGTAAATCCAGGAAACCGTAGTGTAGTCCCACCTCTTTCATTTTGTTTAGATCTGCGAGGGTCACAGAAGGCCAGGAAAAGTGACAGACACTATGTTTGTATATAAAGCTGCAATCGGGAGCTTTAACCATTAGCTGTTGAAAAATAGCAGATTATACAAGCTCATAGCGGCGCTACAAGCTTGTAGATCTTTTTGTTTTTTAATCGTAAAAAACGTGTGCAAAGCTTTGAATATATATTCTTTCACAGCAAACGTTTTTAACTCAAATCTTTGCTGCTGGGCGGTCCCTGGAATAACATATTTTCAGATATATGTAATTAGTCGGCGACTAATTACATTTTTAGGGTCCTTGACATGAAATAGTTTGAGAACCACTGATTTAGAAACTTTTCAGTAAACTGCCATGATTTAAAAGACATTTGTAGAATCTGGTCTCAGGTCTCAATGAATAAAGCATTTTAATTAATCTGAATGGTGATATAACTTTGTAGTACATCTGCAGTGGTTGGGGGGGGGGGGGGGGGGGGGGACATTTGCCAAAAGTAACAGATCTAAAAGCTCACAGTGTGTTGCAAAAGGAAGCGTTGTTAGCTTGTAGATCAGCTATTTTCGATAGCTGATCTTAGTCCAGTTTACCAAGTCTAGAGGGTTTAACCCATTCTTTCAGAACGTTTTTAACTCAAATCTTTGCTTCTGGGGAGGTCCCTGAAACAACATATTTTCAGATGGGGGGTCGGCAGCCAAATACAGATAATTCTAGAGCTCCTTGACATGAAAAAGGTTGTGCACCACTGACAAAAACATTTAGAAGCCTTTTTATTTTTTGAATCGACCTCAGTCCAAAATGGGTTAAGTGATTACAATGACGTGATGTGCACAAATGGAGGTAGCAAAACACTAAGTGAAGTTTGCTCTGTGAACGGACTTGGTGTCTGGGTCTATAAACGGTCAAATTCCTCAGTGTTAATTGAACTCTGAGCGTACAAGAGTGGAACCAAATGGACCCATAAGAGTGTCCCGTTTGCATACTCTTCTCCGAGTTAGAGCGTGTGTGCCGAGTGGGAGTGTTGTAGGGGCGTGACGCGGGTGTGTGGCTAGAGAGAGAAGCAGGGGGGGAAAAGTGTGTGTGTGTGTGTGTGTGGCTGGGGGAGATTCTAGAGATAACGTCAGCATGTTTTGAACCCACTCTTCAGGAGCTGACCTGCAGGGAGGAGCTGCTTACCTTGCTGCTGTCTCTGCTGCCGCTGGTGTGGAAGATCCCGGTGCAGGAGGAGAAAGCCCCAGGTAACTAAATAACACTCACACTGACACCATTACGACTCTGGTTATCGAAAAGATATCGATCTCAGTCCGTCCGAGCTCACAAGCAAGGCTTGGAGATGGGCTATTTTCTCCGACGGAACACATTATTTGAACCGTGTTTAGTTTAGTAGCGTATGGGTGAACATACAGTACTGCTGCAGAGTGGTTCATAACATGAGCACTGCATCCCACACAGGCAAGAATTAACATGCCTTTGTCACAGCTCAATCAATCTATTCTATTGAGCTTCAGCACTAGTCTCTGTTTTTAGTTTTGTTCTTTGTTTTTAAATGTAGAAATGTCTGCATCATTTTACAATGTCTTATTTGACTATACTGTGTCGAGCACTATTAAGGTTGATGGGAATGCTCTAAATGATGATGATGTTTTTTCACCGCGTTGGCTGAACAGTCCATGTGATGCTCCTTCATCAAACGACGCTCATTCCACTGTTTTATTCAGTGTGGGAATTGAATTAACACCATGAACAACATACATAGTACATACATGGTAAAATCGTCAGTGTTAATTTAATTAAGGGTTCTTTGGGTTCTGTTTGTAAGTTGGTCAGTTGCTTGTCATTTGGTTTTTGTGAAGCCTGATTTCAATTGAAGATCTGTGTTGTTGAGTTTAATTGAAGATTTGTAGTTTAGAATGTCTGATCTCTAGTTTAATTGAAGCTCTGTTCTAACATATACAGCTTACATAACAGAAGACCACTGATTGCAGTACGTTCTCTGTGACCTTCGGATGACACCGGCATTTAGTGTAGAAGTGTTAATCCTTTCTAACATGGAGCCTAGACATTTCTACCTTTATTAATTTGTATATGTGTGTACTGATTTTGTTTTTAACAAGCTGGGAATAGCTGCCCTTTATGTAAATGAACCTTACAATACTCATCTAGCGCTATCTTCATTAGTTTAGTTAGTACATGTTTAGAACAATCCAGTGTTTATTAGGCTGATGCTAATGGTACATTAACATGATATGACTTTGCAGCGTGCCTTAAATCTGGTGCGGTTTAAAATGCATGTCTTCATTTATTCTTTTTTGACCAGATAATGAATAAATGTAGTGTTTGTGGAAACATCAATTGATTTTAGTCAAAGGCATTGGTTTAATTTAGCATTCAAATCATTTTCCACTGGTTGGTCCTTTTATTCAACTGCAAATACAAAGATTCACTTGAGAAAAAAAAACACGTATTTTTAAGATATATAGTACAGTAAAGACTGACAGCAAAGCCAAGGGTAGAGATGAATGCGATAAATTGCGATAAATGCGATAAATTGCAGCAAAGGTCATGACTTGGACCTAAACAAAGTTTTACTGTCAGTTACTATACGGTCAGTATCTCTATGTGTACACTACAGTATAACCCCGAGCCGTAGAAGAAGAGAGTGGCGACACACTTTCATCTCGCCGCAAAGCTGGGTGCTATGGACTATAGTTCCAAACATTGGAACTATCCCATTGAGATAGAATGAGCACTTCCGCATTCCATTGTTACAATGGGAGTTAGCGCTAGTGTCGTCACTCTCATACTAGATCACGCTGGCTAAACGTATTTGCACACCAAAAATGTCCAGCCTCTTTCCCTTCCTGAAGCACTTCTAGATCAACATACCTTCAGGCTTTGTGATGCTGACTGAAATGTGTGTTTGCCAACAGATTTCACCCTGCCGTCCTTGTTGGAAGTGTTCCTTAGCCGGGAGGTGAAGGCTATCCCTTGCAGAGAAGGACAGAAGACGGGCACAGATGCTCAGAACTCTGATAAGCGGGCACGCACCAGCAGCGGCTCATGGAAGTCACGCCGTTCGCGCAGAACCGCGCAGAAATACTCTGTGAGAGATGCACGCAAGTCCCAGCTTTCTTCTACCTCGGATTCAGAGGGAAACTCTGAAGACAAAGCCGCACCAGGTCAGGGTGGGGTGCGGAACCGACGCTCTCACGGTTCCACCATCCGCGTGAGTGGTCAGCATCATCGCTCGGAAGCATCGCAAGCAGCGCCCGCCGCACCAGAAACCATGAGCGCGCCTTATCTCCATCCGCGGGCCCCCGTCGCCTCCCAGATGCTGGACACCGAAACGCTTACTGACCCGGCCGCAATGTCCATTTTCAATCGCATGGAGAACTCGCCTTTTGACCTCTGTCATGTGCTGCTTTCTTTACTAGAGAAGGTCTGTAAGTTTGACATGAGCATCAACCACAACCCTGGCCTGGCAGTCAGCGTCGTGCCCACTCTCACCGAGATCCTGACGGAGTTTGGAGACTGCTGTGGGCCAGGGGCTGGTGGAGGAGGAGGAGGAGGTGGGGGGGGGCGGAGGAGGTGGACCCGGGGCAGAGGAACTCGCAGGAGGCTGGACGGAGGAGCCCATTGCCCTGGTCCAGAGGATGCTCTTGCGCACCATCTTACACCTGATGTCTGTGGACGTGGGACAGAGCGAGACCCTGCCGGACAGCCTTCGACGCAGTCTTACAGACCTCCTCCGAGCCACCTTGAAAATCCGCAGCTGCTTAGAAAGGCAGGCTGACCCGTTCGCCCCTCGGCCCAAGAAAACCCTGCAGGAGGTCCAGGACGACTTCTCCTTCTCCCGCTATCGCCACAGGGCCCTGCTGCTGCCGGAGCTGCTGGAGGGGGTGCTGCAGGTCCTGCTCGGCTGCCTGCAGGCCTCCGCCCCCAACCCTTTCTTCTTCAGCCAGGCCCTGGAGCTCATCCATGAGTTTGTGCAGCACCGCGGCCTGGAGCTGTTCGAGGCGACCGTGCTGCGCCTGGAGGGGCTCAGCCGCACCATGGAGTCGGAAGTTGGCGGCGAGGCCGCCGAGAGGCTGCGCGGCCTCATCGCGGGCGTCCTCAAGATCGTCAGCGCCGTCAAGAAAGCCAAGTCGGAGCAGCTGCACCAGTCGGTGTGCGCCAGACGGCGCCACCGCCGCTGCGAATACTCCCACTTCCTGCACCACCACAGAGACCTCTCTGGCCTGCCCGTCTCCGCCTTCAAGCAGGCCGCTCGACGGAACCCCTTCGAGGAGGAGGGGAAGGAGGGCGATGTGGTTCGGTACCCCGAGCGGTGCTGCTGCATCGCCGCCTGCACCCACCAGTGCTTACGACTGCTGCAGCGCCTCTCCCCGAGCGGGCCGGCCATCCTCCAGGTCCTGGCCGGCGTGCAGGCGGTGGGCATCTGCTGCTGCATGGACCCCCGCTCGGTGGTGGGACCCCTGCTGCACGCCTTCCAGGCCCCCGGCCTGCGCAGCTACCAGTCCCACGTCCTGAGCGTCCTGGCCCGGCTGATCCTGGACCAGCTCGGCGGCGGTCAGCCCTCGGAGAGAGCCAAGCTGGCCTCCTGCAACATCTGCACCCTGGACAGCAGCCAGCTGCCGGGCCTGGAGGAGACGCTGCAGCAAGGCGAGCCGCCCTCCTCGGCCTCCCTCAGCTTCTCCTACCGCTCCCAGGGCATCCTGCCCAGCGGTGGCGGGGCCGAGGACATGCTGTGGAAGTGGGACGCCCTGGAAGCCTACCAGGTAAGAGTTATGTTTAGTTGAGGACATGCTGTGGAAGTGGGACGCCCTGGAGGCCTACCTTACCTGGTAGGCCTCCAGGGCATCCCACTTCCACAGCATAACAGGTTTAGTTGAGGACATGCTGTGGAAGTGGGACGCTCTGGAGGCCTACCAGGTAAGAGTTATGTTTAGTTGAGGACATGCTGTGGAAGTGGGACGCTCTGGAGGCCTACCAGGTAAGGGTTATATTTAGTTAGATTACGAAAAATGTTCGTCGACTACCTTTTTTTTTTCTCTGACGAAAACGAAATAAAAAAAAATATAAAAACTAAGCTACGATGACTAAAACCAAGACTAAACAAACTACGATTTCCTCAACAAATAAAAACTAGACAAACCTTTAGGCATGGACTAGTGGAGAAGAGATCCAGTAGAATTAAATAAGAGACATTTTACATGCTGAAAATGGCAGATCTACAAGCTCACAGCGCGTCACACCGCGACGCGTTGTGAGCTTTTAGATAGGCTATTTTCAGCATGCAACCAAGTGTAAAATCAGCCATTATGGCCCGCCAAATTACAACTAAAACTAGACTGACGTTGCGCTTGAATTTCATTGGCTATCGCCTAATCGCCCGCTATCGCCGGACGATGTCGAACCGAGAAGATGATTTATTTTTTGTCTTTTCGGTACGACGTTCCTCCTCCTATCGCCTGTTCGCCTGCCATCGGCAGTAGTCGCCGGGTCCCATAGACAAATAATGCACTTCCGGAAAATTCGTCTGGTCTGTCGCCTGCTGTTAAAACATTCCAGGTGACTAAAATATGACTAAAACCTAAATGATAGTGTCATTCCAAAGACTATGACTAAAACTAAAAAAAAATGTGCTGTCAAAATCAACACTACTACAACACTACTACCCCTGCCGTGGCTCAGGGGTAGAGTGGCTGGATGGTAACCGCAAGGTTGCCAGTTCGAACCCGGGCTCCCCCAGAGTTAGTGTCGAAGTGTCCTTGAGCAAAACACTGAACCCCTAATTGCTCCTGATGTGCTGGTTGGGAGCCTTGCATGGTTTCCGCCGCAATCAGTGTATGAATGTGGGTGTGAATGGGTAAGCGCCTTGGATAAAGGCGCTATATAAATGCACCATTTACCATTTACCTTACCCAGGAGCTGGTGTTCGGCGAGGACCACCAGCTGAGCCAGCAGATCGCGGGCCACGTGTGCCAGCTGACGCTGCGGGGCAACGCCGTGGTGCAGTGGCAGCTCTACACGCACATCTTCAATCCCGTGCTGCAGCGCGGCGTGGAGCTGGCGCACCACGCCCAGCAGCTGGGCGTGTCCACGGTCTGCAGCCAGGTGTGCAGCTACCACACCCAGTGCCTGCCCGTGGAGGTGCTGCTCGTATACCTGCAGACGTTGCCGGCGCTCCTCAAGTCAAAGTAAGTAAGCGGCGGTTTCTCACGCAGAACTGTGCCTGTATGTGCCTGCTATAGTGAAAACCATGCTTCTCTCCTTCCAATATCATTATTGTTGCTTTTAAACCCAATCCCCTCCCGTTTACACTAGGCGGGATCATGAGGCCAGTGCCAGTCAAATGCACAAAATACCACAGTAGAAGAAGAGATCCCAGGTCAACCAGGAAGTGTAGCCCCCCTAATATTTGTATTCATAGGAGATAATTAGGCTGCGGTAGACCGACAATGAGCTGTTTTTGTCCGCATGTAAGAAGAGGGAATAAAAACCTTTCAAACACTCGATTTTGGCTCATTTGGAACAGAAAAAGGACAAATAAGCGGGCGTGCACGCGCGTGCACGTTGGATACGTATGTAGGCTGTCAACATGTGAGTAAAAGCAATTTTGTAATTGCTGGATTAAATTACATAAAAGAAAGACGGATTTTTACGTTCTGGCACAGGCGGGAGGTGGAGAATAAAACGGAATCCCACGTTCTTGGCATACATTCGGTTAATCATGTATTGGTCATTGCATCCAATTTAAAGGACAACTTTGTTTTTTAGAGAAAGTAAAAGATGAGACAAGTTTAGCTATTTTTGACAGCTAAAATCAGCTTTGACAGCTTTTCTTTTACAAAATTTGACGGCAATTTCTTTTTTTTATTTGCTATAGTCTTACTAGACTCCAGGAAATTGCATCTGGCAGCTGGAAATTGCATCTTGTTTGTGCTGGCTTCGACTTTGTTAAGACATACACATTTTAAATGATAATGAGTTTATTTGTTCAGTGCTTTTCTAAACAGAGTTACAAAGTTTTTTACAGACATGTGAAAAACGGCAACCAACCGAGAAATAAAAACAGCAACACGTTATCAACAGAATAAACAATTTACAGCAGTAGAGGTGCCAATTAAAGGCAAATACAGTAGTTCCTACGACCGTGTTTATAAATGTATTTGTAGGAACTCATTTGCTGGGCCCTGGTTAGCAAGCATATACACATCCTTACAACTACAATACAGTGTTGTTTTCGTCGAGACGGAAAATGTTCGTCGACTACCTTTTTTCACGGACGAAAACTAAATGGAAACTACATGAAAACTAAGCTATGATGACTAAAACTAAGACTAAATATACTGACGATTTCGTCAACAAATTAAAAACTAGACTAAAATGTTAGGAAGGGACTAATCACTAGTGGACAAGAGATCCAGTATAAGTCATTTTACAACCCACAACGCGTCGCGCTGCGACGTGTTGTGGGCTTGTAGATCGGCTCTTTTCAGCAAGTGAAAAAAACTGTCATTACGACGGCATCAAGGCCCGCCTAAACACATTTTGTTCGACTAAATCAACTAGATTTTGTCGACTAAAATCTTGTGACTTCCAGGTGAAGTCACAAAATGTGACTAAAATGTGACTGAAACTAAATGAAAAATATTCAAGAGACTATGACAAAAAACAACACTGCTACAATACTTGCTTTATTTAGAATTTCAAGGCAGCCATTTGTCATTTACAAGTAGCCTGATTTGGCCTCTTGTGTATGAACGACAAGTAGCGTGTGAGCTTGTAATGGTGACGTGCTGCTGTTGGCTCAAATTCGCCTGAGGCAAAAACACCCCACATCATTTCTTGTAGCACAAGTCAAAGTGACTGTCGACTAGCCTACAATATGCTGTGAGCATTGCATTAATGACATGTCACTTTAGTCTAATCATTGTTTGAGTTCCATGCCTTTTAGCTAGAATAGGCATTTGAAGAATATTGGATCCTACTTCTGATGTGCTCTCACATGAGCCAAGTGTATAATTAGCCAGGCCCGGGTCAGTCTTCTTGTTGTCATCAGACCCGTCTCTCTCTGAGTCATTGCTAATTGATGCTGTTAAATTATTGATCACAAACTTTTGTCAAGTAGGCGAGGCAGAACATTATTGACGGTTTATATGACTTGCTTTGATCATGGATAGTACTATATGTCGCAAAGGGATGTACTTTATAATGTGTCTCTTTATAACCCTATAAAGTTAGCTGATTATAGCAAATTGTCTTTTCTTAGAATTAATGTCATATTAATTTGATCTAGGATTGGTGGTAATGGCATCGGTTGAGTGTGTTAAGTTCATTTTGTTTGCGAGGCATACTATCTTTAGCAGGCCAATTGATTTCCTCATTTGTTCAGCTCTCTGCTGGCTTTGACAAGCTTTCAGACTCTTCATAGCCAAATGTTACATGAGAGACCTTCTGAACAGGAACTCATTTCACTTTTAAACTGCCTGTGACTATGCAAAACGAGCCCCTTTTTCTTTTCTTTTCAAAATCTTTTTATTTAGGTTTAGTTACAGATTCTTAGAAAAATAAATAAAAATAAAACATCAGATTTTACACAAGAGTACAGCCTTCAGTGGTCAAGTGTAGTCAGTTACATATAAGGAATAGGTTAGACCGCTCTTAAGTATCAGTGACGCAGAGGTAAACGGATATAATAAAATATAAAAATAAAACTCAATCCCCTATCCCACCCTCCCCCACCCACAGTCCCAAGGACAAAACTAGGCCCTTTTTAGTCGGGACATCAGGTTCTGTTCTTATCATGAACAACAACAGGTAAATGACAGTGAAGTTGTATTCCTGTACTTTAATTACAGTTTGGTTATTAGGACATGCCCGACTTCATGCTCCCTTTCAGCAGACTCTGGCCAATTGTATCCATGATGTTTGTAGACTGACAGTTATGTACATATGTCACATACTTGTGCAAAGGCTTGATTACTTTAGCTTTTACATTATAACCCAACAAGAAAAGTGTGCATTTGCAGTAGGGATAAGCCTTAGGTATGATTTAAAAAGAGATGGGGCTTTTTAATAAAATTTGAATGGATTTAAGTGATTGAATCGATTCTTCAAAACAAAGCCTTCTTAATTTTCGTGCATCTATGTCACACAGATCCAAAAGCTTATTACCAGTTAATGAGAAAGGACATGAAATATGAGCTGGAGCCACGTGAATGACAGGTGAACAGAGAGAGCCAAAAGAAGGCACATACCAGACTAGATACGCTGATCAAATTGCAACATGTGACTGATAATTCCAAAACAGTAAAGTGGTCACAGGGAGCACCACTAGCAAAATGATTCTCTTCACTATTTTCTGTTGCTGCCATGGTTCCCTGTGCACAATAAAGCATCACAGGGACGTGCACACATAGGCATCAAAGGGGGCTTCAGCCCCTGCCCTTTTTTCCATCTGTAAAACAACTGAGAGACTGCCCTCTCCAGGCCACGAATGCAGCATTTACTATGGTGAAAGAAATGCAAAATGCCACTCCTCTCCTTTCCATGCCATATACCGGAAGGCAGCGTTCAGGAGAATTCCTTTTTTCCGAAGTAGACTCCTGAAATTGAACGCAGTATTTTGCGTTGAACAAATTTGTTTAGAAATCCATGTCGTTACACCGCATCTCCAGTAGATAAAGAGTGCTGGGTTGCGCCCCGAAAACAGCAGATCTACAAGCTCTCAATGCGTTGCAGTGCAACGCATTGTCCAAAGGTGCCCTCTTATGGAATTTCAGCCCCTGCCCCCTCTAACACTCTCTGCACATCCCTGAAGCATCAGATCCTGTAGTAGTCATGTGCTTGATCTTTATCTGCATCACACAATTCCACCACATTTTCATGGAACTTGCGTGATCGCAAGAAGGCTAATGGTTTCTTCTTCATGCTGTACTTCTGTTCCTCTGATATGGGGAAAATAATGAAAAGAGGCATTATTCTGAAATCCTCAGACATGAATTTGTTCTGATGTAATGTAGCAAAATAAAATAAATAGGGAATTTCAGTGAGAAAAGCATTGAATGAAGTAAAAATCACATTTATTGTTGTACCATAATTAGGAATGAGATCAAATTAGTTTTTACTGAAAAGACTGGGGTAGTCACTTTCATATTACATAGTTTGAAGTGAACCATTTTTTTATATCAATACAATTTTGAACTTTCTATTCTAACCATAGTATTTCAGAATACACAATATGCCCTTTGAAGTGATTTCTTTCTAAACAAAAAAAGATGTCTGCTTGGCTTTTGTGTTTATATTGGAAAAGTGGAAAAGTATTTGAAAAATATTTCACAGTGCTTGTAGTGCTACCTGAATGGATTCTAATTAGTCTTTGATGTTTGCATTGCAGGGTGATCAGAGACCTTTTCATCAGCTGTAATGGGCTGAACCAAGTGACGGAGCTCATCTACCTAGACCAGACTCGTTCTTGGGCTTTGAAGGTGTTCGAGACCCTGATACTGGGCGTCAGCGACCAGCATGCCGATGGAATACTCCAGGAACTGGACAGTGCTGATGCCCAGGAAAGGGAGGCCATCCTGGGCCTGGCTGAGGAACTGGGGTCCCGGGGGAGTAGCGGAGACGGCCCGCAGAGTCTCAGCAAGTTCTACGAAGGCCTGAAAGAGGCTTGCCCCTCCCGCCAGAGAGGCAGGAGCGGGCCGGGGGCCGCGCCGCCGGGGCGTGGCCGGGCGGAGACGCACCTCAACACCATCAACCTGTTCCTGTGCGTGGCCTTCCTCTGCGTCAGCAAGGAGGCCGACTCCGACCGCGACTCGGCCAACGACTCCGAGGACACGTCCGGTTACGACAGCACGGCCAGTGAACCGCTGGGCGGGCGGTTGCCTTGCCTGTCGCCGGACAGCGTGGTTCTGCCCTCCAAAGAGCAGGTGCGCCGGGCGGCGGACGTCTGGTCGGTGTGCCGCTGGATCTACCTGGCCAGCCCCATGTTTCAGAGGCAGTTCTTCCGACTCGGAGGCCTGGACGTGTGCTCGCGCCTCATGGCCATGGTCATTCAGAAACTGACCTCCAAGACCAAGGACGGGAAGGCCAAGAAGAAGAGAGATGGCAACAAGGGCAAGGCCAGCCCGTCTATTCCTGAATCCCCTGCACCTGTCGTCACGACTCCCGCTGAGCCCGGCACTACCTCACTGGGGGTGGAGGAGACGAACCCCGACGCGGCCGACAATCTCAGCACTGGCCCGGCAGAAGGAAAGGCCAAAGATCCAGCGAAGAAGCTAGAGGAGGAATGGCCCCTGCAGAGCATTCGTCTCCTTGAGGCCCTGTTGGCCATTTGTCTACACAGCGCTAACTCAGCCCTGCAGCGCATTGAGCCCGAACTATCCTTTCAGGTATAATAATTATATCATTCTTTATGAAGCTCGTGGTGAGCTCTCACTCCATAGGCTGTTTCAAACTGAAAAAGGTGAATGTTCCAACCCATAGGGAATGGGATTTCCCTTCTGCTTCCTGGATACAACATTTTAAAAAGCATTTGATTGTTTGGTCAGTTTTTATCTAGCTAACGTCTCGTAGTTACTATGGTGAGGGAAAGAAGCACACAGGGAGAAGTGATATTGTGGGCTCTGTGACCCTCTCTGACCCTTTTCAAATTGTAAGCTAATGTGATAGCTATTGTGTGTTTAGCCACAAGATAATAATCACAAGATAATATTAACCCACCAACAGCTGACCACGGGTCCCAGTGTTTTGCCTCCTAGCAACATGCAAACGTTTTGGATGAAACTCTCTATTGTACGCTGGCTTTGTGTCGACCTCTGACTAAACGCATTGACTCGAGCGTTATTTGGGAATGTGTCTTTCCTTCCAGCTCCAGTCAGTGGAGGAGACCCTGTGTGAAGTCAGAGACCAGCTCTCTCGCTCTGGGGTGGTGAACTCTGACCTGGCCGTGCCTCTGTTTGACTCTCTGCTGAGAGTGGCCCTGGCTGAAGTGTCTTCTTGCCCCGATCTCCCCGAGGACAAGCAAGATAGGGTAAGCTCTGACTTGATTTGGTGAGAGTCTGTAGACCAGGGGTTCTCAACCAGTGGTCCATCGACCACCAGTGGTCCTTGAGGATGTTCCAGCCTTCCGGGTGGTCCCAACCAAATGGACCCTTGTAGATCTTTTAAATCTCGAGAGTCTAAAATGAAACCAAATGGACCCTCACAGGTCCATTTGGTTTCATTTTACACTCTCAAGAGTTACATTATTGTTAAACATCTGCATTACTTAATTTGTAATTTGTCCATACATAAATAAATAAATGACCATATACAGTACGTATCGTCGGTGACGGGCGGAAATATTGCATGTCAAAAAGTCACAAGGTCTTCTTAATACAAAATAGTAGATCTCAAGCTCACAACGTATCGCAATCGTGCGATGCGGATAGGAATTTTTAAAAAATCCAAAAAAGTAGCACATCCAAAAATGTTATAAATGCCGGCGGACAAAGTACTCACATTTCCATTTCTTTATTGGCGCACACCAAAAAGGATTGCTTTACGCGTTTCGGCTATGCAGCCTTCATCAGAGCTTGTTCAGCCTCTTTTTAAAGGCATGAACACTACTTAATGTAATGTCTCTAACAACCGCAGGGGGAAGGCTGTTCCATGTTGTAATAGCAGAGTGGAGAAAGCTCCTATTAAGACCCACAGCTGGGTCTCAACCCTGGGTCAGCTGGGTCTGTGTTTTTGCAGCTCCCAAACTTCCAGGTGATAGGGACTAGGGAAACTAGCCATCAAGGCTTTTTTTGTATTATGCTTTATGTTTGCAAACTGTTTTTTGTTTTGTATTTTTTGAGGATACATCTACTGGCTTATATACAACTAAACCCGTTTGTAAATGTACTCATTGGTGAGTGTAGATGAGTACTACAGTTTCAAACGACAAACAACCAGGCCGGTTATGTAGGATGTCTGGGCCTTGAGGTGTTGGAACAGCAGTGTTCCAACTATAGTTTAGAGCTTGTCTATTTATTTTTAATTTAGAAGCCTATTTTCAAAAAGACGAAAACTGTTTTTCTTCGCAGGAAGAAAGGTTGACATTTTGGTTGAAATTGCTTGCTTTATCCATGAAAGTCATAATGGCGTAGTAGACAACATAAATGATCTTTTATATTTGCTGGGTTGAAGTCATCTGACGTTTTGGCTGAAGGTCACACTGCAATTATTGTCTGCCTGTTAGTGGGTGACTCCTGCCTTAGATGGGTTTTCCATAAATAATTTGTAGGCATGTAACGATATATCGTATATCGATATTAATCCCGACGATGTATATCGATTTAATAAAAAATAAAAATCGATTTTCCAAAAAAAATATTTTTTAGAGGGGCTAGTGAATTATGTTGTGTGTGATATGAAATGTGAGATTTAATCATATTCCATCATATTCAAGTGCTTTTGGAGAGAAATGAGAGACTGTCAGACCATCACTACTTTCAGTAGTAGAAGCCTGCAGAGAGCCACTTTACTGTGTGTGTGTGTGTGTGTGTGTGTGTGTGTGTGTGTGTGTGTGTGTGTGTGTGTGTGTGTGTGTGTGTGTGTGTGTGTGTGTGTGTGTGTGTGTGTGTGTGTGTGTGTGTGTGTGTGTGTGTGTGTGTGTGTGTGTGTGTGTGTGTGTGTGTGTGTGTGTGTGTGTGTGTGTGTGTGTGTGTGTGTGTGTGTGTGTGTGTGTGTGTGTGTGTGTGTGTGTGTGTGTGTGTGCGTGCGTGCGTGCGTGCGTGCGTGCGTGCGTGCGTGCGTGCGCGCGCGCGCGCGCGCGCGCGTGCGTGCAGAATGGGTATATCTAACAGAATGGGGCTCAAGCGTCTTATGTGCTATTCCAAAAAGGGGAGATCATCTCATGCTAAACCTGGGATATTTTCCAGCCATTTCCCTGGGTTGCATTCTGTGCGAGTGCATGTTTGCACATTTGTCCATGTTTATATGTGTGCACACTGCACACACACACGACTGACTACACAGTGGTGGGAATGGCTGTGTGAATGCCTCACATGTCAGCTGATACCGTCTTATGACTAAAATCCTGTAATCTTGTATTCATTCAAACAATCTTTTCACCATTCTGCTGCTGCAACCGGAGAACCGTTGCTTGTCCTGCCGAGTGTAATGTACATGTAGCATATTTTGGTCAAGTTTTAAATTCTGACTATATGGCCTAAAAAAAGGATAGTTTGCACCGCGTTGGTGTGTGTGAGACAGTTTGTCTTTTGCTTTAAAGAATGGGGTAAGCTCTTAATGAATTTGTCATTTTGCAGATGGCTTTAATGGATCGTATTGTGCAAACTCCAAGTACTTCTGCTTTCAGGCGGCTGTCATCTTACTTATCACCTCTGTGCCTCTCTCTCTCTCCCTCCCTCTCTCTCCCTCTCTCTCTCTCTCTCTCTCTCTCTCTCTCTCTCTCTCTCTCTCTCTCTCTCTCTCTCTCTCCCCCTCTCCCTCTCTCTCTGTCTGTCCCTCCCCGCCTCCCTCTCCATCTGTAAGAAGCTGCAGGTGTTGGTGGAGAGCGTGGCCCCAGCGGGGGACCTGTCTGAGGAGGTAGACGAGGGACAGAGCTGTAGCGTCAAGCCCCTCGGGGAGGAGGAAGGTTACGACGCAGACAGCGAGAGCAACCCCGAGGACATGGCCAAACAGGAAGAAGGTATGCTTCCACTGACAGCACGCACGCACGCACGTATGTGTATCATAACAAATAAAACAAACTCAGAAGAACAGCACATTAGAATCCCGCACTGCACATACAGTATAAACTCCACACACTCTCAAACACACTTATTTACGTACAGTATTTACTCATTCCTGAGCATCCCTTTACCGTAGCTATACATCTCACTGATGGATATTATTGTCCTCCTCTGTACCATTTGCTTCATTTGTATTTAGTTTTATTCCATGTCTTAAAAGACTTTACAGTTTGAAATTAATTGTGTCATAGTTTTCTTCCCTGTTTACTTCCCGGAGGTTATTTTCTCACATTTTGCTTCATGCCCTCAATCCCCGCCGTCTGCTCGTTGTTTCCACCGGAGACAAGAGTTCAGCCGTCTGGAGATTGATGGATCCTAACGTTGTGTATTTGACTCCAACCCCCTTAAGCAGCTAATGATTTAGCCCTGGGAAACCGTTAAAAAGTATGTTCTCTTCCCCATTACTGAGATGGATCTGTCTGTACTCCTAGGACTGAGATTCACCATCGGTTGTTTTTGTTTTTTGGGGTGGACAAAATAGCAGTCTTTACAGTACAGTACAGTACGAGGCTTAAAAAACATCCAAACTGGCAAAGATGAGTAGCTTCCTGGACGACGCGGCAAGACAGAATTTGCCTTTGCCTGCTTCGGAGGACACGCGGCATTGACCACAAACGGCTAGTTGTATAGTGTGTGTGCGATTCAGTGCGAATGACAGGGCAGTAAATGCATGGTGTGGTTTATTCTCGTGGTCAGTGGACCCCCCCCCCCCCTCCCCTACCCTCTCTGGTCTGCTCTGTTCTCCTTTCTGCTCTGTGGGTTTGGTTAAGACTCTGTCCTTATAACTCCCTCTATTTTGTTTTAATCTCTTCAGAATGGACTCTTTGTTTTGCCCCCCTCAGATGATGTAAGGTTGCTGCACTCTACAGCCTCATGAGCTGAATCTTGTGACTTAAGTAGTATTCTTGCATGCGCGCACAGAGACGCACATACAGTACAGTACACCGGTAGTACACCATGTCTTCTTTCCCCCTCACTCTATATTCTAAACATTGATTGTACAGTATATCCATCAGCCTCAGTGTTCATTGATCCCCAGTGCACTGTAGGCTGAGCCAACAGTGCATTTTGTCAACGTAAGTTGCAGATGAGTAGCTAGGCGGACATTTTCAGAATGTGTTTATCCTTGGTGTTTTTCGCCGTGTGAAATAGCACTGTAAATGTGTTAAATAATTTGTTTTATATTAATGTATTCGCTTGGATACCCCCTTGAAAATAGTACATTGGATTGATTGGTGGAATCCAAATTTATTTCCCCGGAGTGCAGCAGAATACACCGGACGACCAGTTGAGCAATTGCTGTTCCATAGAGCACATTGGGGCCGTGGACCGAAAGCAGGGCCATTTCAATTGACTACAAAAATGAGAGCTGCGGATAACTATGTTGGGGCGTCGTTGAACTTTTTTTTAAATGATTTATTCAGTGCATTATATATTTGAATGTGTGCGACATGGAAGGGAGCTCTGCGTGAGTACATAGGAAGGGGGAAGGAGAGCGAGCGAGGGAGGGAGGGAGAGGGAGAGAGACCAAGCCAGCTTCATTAATAAAGGCACGTCCCAGAAGCCACGTGAGAGCCTGCCGGGGCTGCTCTCTCTCCTGTAAATCATGAGGAGACTCCCTCCCATGCTGCTGCTGCTGGGAGAGGCACAAGACGGAAACTAATTCATTTTTATGAGCGGCGATCGCGCCAGAGATTGAAGGTTGTGGCTTGCGCAGGGGGAGGTCCCTAACTGACTGCGGAAAGACTCGTACGTATGGGGGGGGGGGGGGGGTCGTCACGTGTGTGTCGGTTTCAAGTGTTAGCTTTTGGGGGGGGGGATTTGTTTCAATATTTTGGTCGTATGGACTTCTTCTTCAACCCAAGCCCCCAGTGAGGCTCTCCAACGTTGAGGCGCTCGGCCCTAGTGGTAAGAGCGGGGACTGCAGGCGGACCCGTGGAGTTATGACGAGGAAACAGTCTCTATCCTTTTAATACTCTATGCTTCAACCCTGTGGTGTCTGTGTGGTGTGGTTTCTGTCTCAGGGCTGAAGGCGGAATCGGACGTGTTGCACAGCGAGTTCGGCGGTTCGGCGGCGGTGGGGGGGGAGGGCCCCGTGGGGGAGCGCGGCGTGCTGCTCTTCCCGGAGATCTGCATCATGGAGCTGCAGCTGCTCGCCACCGGCTCGCCCGACCTGGATGTTCTGAAGCACGTGTTCCACAGCCTGCTGGGGGCGGTGCGCGCCAACCCCCACAACGCCTCCCTGCTCTACGACCAGGTCCTTTAATACTTCTTCTTAAAAAGATAATAACAAAATATCTTCTACAGCAGTGGTTCCTAAACAGTGGGTCGGGACCCATTTGTGGGTCACGGACAATTATTTTTTTAACCTGACTCCGCCAGCTGGTGGCAGCAGTGAGTTCCTCCTCCTGCTCCCATCTGGTCGTATTGAAGCGCTGCCACAGTGCAAATGTAAACACAACCTAACAGGACTACAACTCGAAATTATTATGGAGATATCATCATTTTTGTCACGCTGCTTCCGGGTTCATCATTTCTGCTTGAGAGAGCCCAAATCCAGGCATGAGGAGGGAACTTGTGAACTTAATACAGCTGCAGAGTCGCAGAGTCAGGTTAACATTTTTTTGGGGGGGTCCCTACATTTTTCAGATAATTAAAGCTGCTATAAGCAATAATATGTCAAACTTTTAATAACCTTATTTATTTTTTGGTATTCAGACAGCCAGCAATGAGTAAAACTGCCAAAAACAACATCAGATTCTGTCTGCACTTGCACCTCTCTCCTCCCAGCTGTGTTGTAAGTGTACAGTATGTACAGTGTGGATGATGACACATGTTCTGGTCCACACAGGGCGGAGTCAAAACCATCCTCTCTGGTTTCCACAACATCCTCAGCCAAACGGATCCCTCCTTGACAGGTTTGTCTCATTGTTTTTAGAGTTGTTCCGATACCGATACTGGTATCGGCTACTTGGGCCGATACCACCCTCAAGTACTCGTACTCTGTACTCGGAACCGGCCCCGATACTTTGACCCGAGTACCAAAACATACAATTGACACTAGGCACGCTGAACGAATGCAACGGGAGCAAGTCTGACCCGGCCAACACTGCAGCAAATAGCCAAAATCAGCCGATCTACAAGCATAAATGACAACTGACAAGTGTAGATCGGAGAACCATTTGCATCTATGAGAAAAAAGGGGGTAAAAAAATAAGCGGTACTCGGTATCGGCGAGTACTAAAAATTAAGTGCTCGTAATCGGTCTGAAAAAAATCGGGACAACTCTAATTGTTTTGTTTTATTTTAGTTGTGGAAAGCCAGAATGCTTTGTCCGCCAGCCACAGTTACTGATGGACTTCAAACTTCATCAGCCAGTCGTTTTATATATTTTACAAGAATTTATAAAATAGAACAATGATTACTGGTTAAATGGGAATACACTTGAATGTGCACATACAGAAGTACTGTATTTAGTAACTGGCAGACGTCCTAAAGAATGGCTAAAACAAGAGAAAGATTATGTATTTAAAGGGATAGTTTAGATTTTTTTTAACTTAAGCTGTATGAAATACTTACCATTAATATAGTGGTTGCAACTGTATTAATTGATTGCCCGAGTCCCGTGGTGGGAGTTCTGCTCTGGTTTTGGTGAAATATTAAGTAATTCCGGTCATTTTGTGGGGGCACTGGGGCCACACAGTAAAAGTTAATTAATTCACAAAACTAACGTCATTTGTATTGTTGACCTATTTATAAAATATTAGCGCAACTTTCGTTCAACTTTGACCCCTCTATCACAAGGAACTATTTTGTGGGCGTAGTGATATGGACACAAAAAACATAGTTTCGTGTGATAGAGGGGTCAAAAATGAACAAAAGTTCACGAAAATGAACGAAAGAAACATGTATCATTCTGGGTAGCATTTGATAAACAAGCTAATTTCTAATCCATATTGAACGCCTCCTCTGTTTTAGTTAACTTTTATTGAATTACAAAACTTGAAACCAGGGTGAAGCCAAACAGACATTTCTCGCCAGTGGATAATAAAGTTATCTTGCTCTCTCTCTCTATCTGTGTCGTGGACCATTCTGAATTGATGTTATTTTGTTTTGTTTCTCCACCACCAACAAGGGCTCACGCCGGCTCTACTGGCTGTGGGAGATTAATAGTTCAGAAGGAACACTCTGTCTGCCTGGATTTGTTAGTATTTCTGTGTGTGTTGCGTGCAAGCCTGTGTGAACGAGTTGAAGTGTTATTGCGTAATCATCTTTTCATTGGCCCATCCAGATTGCCAGACTGTCCTAGTGGAGCTGCTGGTTGCCATGGTGATCCGGCGAATCACAGCCGAGGAACTGGCCCTGTTGATTTTGCTCTTCCTGGAGAAAACACCTCCGACGGTAAATTGCCAACCTTATCATTCACTGAACAATCAACAGGGTTCGCTCAGTGCTGATCATTCATGTTAGCGTTCTGTCACACACTGTTGACATTGTTGGCTTACCGTCACTGTTGTTACACCATTGATTAAGGCCCATAGTGTTTGTTTATCCTTAAAGTTCATAACATTTGCACCTTCAATATTTGAAAGAATCTATTTTAATCAAAGTTTCTTTATTAACATTTTCAAATCACATATGGGTCAAATAGAAAATAACATACAAAAATTAGTATTTTACCCCTCCCACCCACCCCAGAGTTCCCGCTCTGAAAGAGCCACAACCCCGGTATCTCGTACCATTAACAAAAGATCAAAATAAAAAATGTTACATACAATATTTGCAAGAATCCTGAACATAATTTGTTCTGCTTAGAATGATCAGACACAGCCGCTCTGCCTCGCTCCTGAGGAGCCGTCAACACATTCTCTCCTGGGCTGTCTTCACTTCATCAGAATCATAATTAGCACCGTTGTGTCGGGAACCAATGTGAGGCTAACTAGTTATTACCACAGAGCTGTTGTTAATTGGAATCTGACGACCAGCCAACTGTTTTTAGAAATCAGATCCGTTCGGGGACCCCCAGGGGTACTTGAGGGAGTTCCAGGGGGTCCCCAGCTAAATGATAATGTGGAACCAAATGGACCCTAACGGGTCCATTTGGTTCCATTTGTACACTCTCAGAGTTAAATTAACACAGATTTTTACAATATGAATTGGGGGTCTCAGAGATAGAAATGCCATTAAATGGGGGTCCGTAGACTAATGCATGTCAAACTGGGGGTCCTTGAAATTAAACGAGAGAATCACTGCTAGAGCCGTAAAAATCTTCTCATATGGGGGTCCCTGGCAAGTTTGGGAACCACTGCGTTTTTTAGTGTGTTTTACTCGGTACACCAAAGCTCTATAATACTTTGATAATGACAAATAGTGACAAGAGAGACGATCAACAGCTTACTGTATACAGTATGTAAATGGAAGGCAGCATATTGCAGCACGGCTTGCCTTTTCAAAATCCTCAAGTTAACGGTTTGATCGTAGGATCATAAAGCCTGGTTTTATTCTGTACTTTCTGTGACGCACTGGTGTCGCGCACAGAAAATAGTACATCTACGAGCTTGCAAGGTTGCGACACATCGTGAGTTTGTAGATCTGCTATTATTGGTGCGAGACACAATCCACAGCCAAGTGCAATGCATGTAGTGTATGTTGCCTGCGCTGTCTCCTAGATGCCTGTTTGTAAATAGTACAGTAGCATGTCATCATTTATCATATTTACTCCCTGTTGATCTCTATGCTTTGGAGTCTCTCTGGGTTACTTGAGGTTTGATGCAGAGCCTTGGACGGGCGGTCCAATATATACATTTTAACACTTATGTGGGAGTGGGACTGCGGGCCTCGGGGAGCACACACACACACGCGCGCACACGCACACACCATCACCATCCATCCATTTTGACAGCAGCTGTTGCTAGGCCTTGCTCAGAGCTCCCGGACATGTTTTGCCTGCATCCACTTCCTTGTTTACGGGCAGACAAAACTTTCTCTTATCTCTGAATCTACGGCGCTCTCCATGGTTTTGATCAGAACGCCCATGTCCTCTCCTAATTTATGACTTAAACGAAGCATCTCGTTTGTAATATTAACGCTTCTAAAGATAGATCAGAGGAGGTAGTGTGAGGTAGTAATGGAACATTATACCTTCCCGGTTTTGGGGGGAAATGGAAGGCGGGGTTTTTCAGAGTAAAATGGGCCTCATCTGCTTGGCACTCTAATGCCTTTATTCTGAAAAGTTCTTTTTTTAAGATTTTTTTTATGCCTTTATTGATGGGGAGCAGTGGTCAAACAGGAAAGGGGGAGAGAGATGGGGAGTGACATGTGGCGAAGGCCGTCGGGCTCGGGAGTCAAACCTGCGGCACGCCGACTGGCTGGTTTGGCAGCTTATAGGTGCCCAGACGGTTGAGCTAACGCCTGGGCTGGCAAAATTAGTGTTAATAAATCATTTAAAAAAAAAATGTATACATGACAGTTTCCCTCGATCTTCCTCGTGTGCTGCCAGGAGATCCTGCTGAAGGGCATCCTGCAAATCGTGGAAGCCAACATGCAAATGGAGCCTCTCCACTTCCTGTCCTTTCCCATAATCCTCGGGACCTCCACGCCGGGCGGAGGGGTGTCACCGGGTTCCAGACAGAGCGGCGCTGCGGGGGCCAAAGGTCAGTGGTGGCAACTAAAGTGACTTTAGTAGGCTACTGTACTTAACCCATTTAGGCCCGACGTCAAAAAAAAAAAAAAAAAAAGTCTTCTAAATCCTGACAGTTTTCTGAAAAACCTCATGTTTCTATTTCACGTCAAGGAATTCTGGGCGGGAACCCTTTTTGGTGTTTTAAGCATTATGTTATACTCTAGCTATTGAAAAATAGCAGATCTACAAGATCTGCAAGCTTGTAGGTCTGCTATTTTTCAAAAAACGTGAAAATGTGGCGCAAATCTTTGGATGTATATTCTTTCAGAGCGAACGTTTTTAACTCAAATCTTTGCTTCTGGGGGGGTTCCTGGAACAACATATTTTCAGATGGGGGTCGGCGGCCAATTACATATATTTTCGGCGTCCTTGACATGAAAATGTTTGAGAACCATTGACATAGAAACATAGATTTTTCTGAAAACTGTCAGGATTTAGAAGACATTTGTAGAATCGTCCTCAGGATAAGTAAAACATGTAAGTACTTTTTTTTCCCCCCCACCATTGGACAAAGGCGTGGGCCTGCTCTGGAGGGGCAAACTGTCACCCGGCCGCAGAGAGGGCGGCGGCGGGGAGTCTCATCGGCCCAGCCACCTGCGCACCTCTCCCTGGCACGTGGCCCCGCTCCATCTGCCCCTGGTGGGGCAGAACTGCTGGCCCCACATGGCCAGCGGCTTCAGCGCCTCCGTGTGGATGAGGGTAGACGAGGCCGAGGAGAAGGACTCGGAGAAAGACAAAGGTAAGAGTAGAGCCAAAATCTCAGCCACTCGCTCGCTCACTCCAGCATGGTGGTGTTACAGTGAAATTGGTGACCTGCTATAATAATAATAATAATAATGTCAGTGTCCGAATGTAAATTGTTGCAGTTTGTATAATAACAATTTGAAAACGAGGCGAATCGGCGATAAGAGGGTTTCTGCATGACAGCAACTATATGAATCCATGTTGCTGATTCTCCAGAGGAGGGGAGTAAGGCTGCGACAGCTGAACCCCATCATGGTACCTCCCTGGCTGGGCAGAGGACAGTGGACGAGAGCCTCATTCACATTCTCTCCATGGGCTCCAAGGCTCTGATGCTGCAAGTGTGGGCTGACTTCTCCACAGGATCACTCACATTCAGGTGAGAGCCACAGTGGGTGGAAATGTCCATAAGAAGAGTACCGTATATATCAGTGGTTCCCCAAACTTTTTCATGTCAAGGACCCCCAAATTGAGACTAATTAACCCAAGGACCCCCATGAGAGATTATTTTATGTTTAAGGACCCCCAGTTTTACATGCATTTAGGCTACGGTCACGGACCCCCCATTTAATGGCATTTCTATCTCTGAGACCCCAGTTTATATTGTAAAATCAATGTTAATGTAACTCTGAGAGTGTACACTCTCAGAGTTACAGACCCATAAGGGTCCATTTGGTTCCAAACTATAATTTTCCTGGGGACCCCCTGGAACTCCCTCAAGGACCCCTGGGGGTCCCCGGACCCCACTTTGGGATCCACTGGCATATATAAACGAAAGAAAACAAGAGTTATAACAAGGTGCTGTACAATGAAAACGCGTACAAATAAATCCCTACATAAAAATAAAAACGGAAAAGAAACGACAAATGCTTTCTTTATCACCAAGAGAACGTCACCCTTAGTTTTTAAAGCATCGGTTTGGTGATAGAAGGCTTTAGTCAGAACGACCTGAGAGATCTCACCGTGTCCTGAGGGCACAATGATTCAAATATGTAAATTGGGTTCAGCCCCTGTAGGGCTTTATTTGATTAAAACCATTTTAAAATAGATTCAGCAGTCAATGAGTAACCAGTGTGCGCTGTGCAGCAAGCACTGTTGTTACGGGTGGCCTGCAACGTGTGTTAAAACGACAAAAAGCAGCAGCTGATAGTACACAGACTCATGATTGAGAGCGTAAAATGAAACCAAATGGACCCGTACGGGTCCATTTGGTTTCATTTTACGCTCTCAATCAGGCTGGTGAACAGTGTGAATTACAGTGATTCAAAGTTTCTATTCATTCATAGTATTCGTATAGTACACTACAGTATAGCAGTGCTTGTTGACTTAATTGCATGGAAGTTAAATGCATGCTTTGGTGTTTTAACGAGTCAACGACACACGGCACTACGTATCTCACGACATACTTCTGAGTTTTGTCTATGACATGCCAACAGCATCGACACAAAACGTAAACAAGGAAGTGAATGTGGATCTCGTGCTTTCTCCGTTCTAACTTGTTTGTCTTCCCGGGCCAATTAGAGTGTGCGACGCTTTCTCCGACTCCTAAATTGGCTCTCTAATTTGTCTCACTGCTTAAGCAGTAACTTCCAGCATGTAACTAATCATGGCCTTTCTTTCAGGATTTGTATAGACCCGAATGATGAGATCAAAGCGGGCCTGTTGGCCCAGGCCCAGTCTGGTGAGGGCGTGCTGAAGCCAGGCCCGTGGCAGCACCTGGGCTTTACCTACACCCAGCAACCCGAGGGCAAGAAGAACATCCATGGATGTCTGGTGCTTTGGGTGTGTGGAGTCAAGTAAGAGATTAATAATAATAATAACAATGATTCATAATAGTATTCATAGAGCCTAGCCAATACCAATTTATTTTGTCCAAAAGTATTATAATGGTGTTGTGAAGTCATTCTTAAACAAAAATAAATGTCAATGGCTGGGTTTCCCAAAGAAATGTTGTGTTGCACGTAGCTTGAACACACCCCTCTAGGCCGCACACAGAAGCCGCACACAGAATCCATTGCGTGGCACATCTATGCACGGAATATCTATGTTCACAGTGAAAGGGGGTGTTGTTGAGAAGAACCACACGCATACTCACTGCATATTTCCTTTGGGAAACCAAGCCAATAACATCTAAAACGACAACTTAATTATGCTAACTCTGCGTGTGTGCGTGCGGACAACAGGCGGTGTGAGGTGTCTCTGGACTACACGCTGCCTAGGAAGTCCAGTCTGTCGTCGGACAGCAACAAGACCTTCTGCATGCTGGGCCACTGCATGCCCTCGTCTGAAGAGCTGCTCAAGCAGGGAGCTCGCTGGAACATGGGCACCGTTCTCCTGTTCAACGGTAGGAGTCAGTGGTGGTGGAAAAAAGTACTCATGTTTGTTACTTAAGTTAAATGATCAACACTGCAATGTAGAACTACTCCGTTACAAGTAAAAAGTCCCGTAATTCAAAATGTACTTGAGTGAAAGTACAAATGTGCTGGCATCAAAATGTACTTAAAGTACCAAAAGTAGAGTACTCACTGTGCAAAATGTCCCGTTTCATGTTTTCAAATGTCTACAAGCTCACAATGTGGCGACGCATTGTGAGTTTGTAGACGTATATAGGGCTGAAGTTTGTAATGTATGTTTTGTGATAATAATCAAAGTAACTAGTAGCTAAAGTTTTCAAATAAATGTAGTGGAGGAAAACTACAATATTTGCCTCTGAAATGTAGTGGACTAGAAGTTTTTAATACTCAAGTAAAGTACAATTATACCTCAAAATGGTACTTAGGTATACAGTACTTAATGGTAGGAGTCATCTGGTGTTATTCTAGCTGGAAGCATGCCTGTGATAAGCCTTAATCTTAACTCTTAATCCCCCTCAGGCCAGCCTATATATCACCTTCATGATCTATCCCCCTTTTTATACCTTTTAAGTGCATGCTCGCCATCTGGCTTAAATCCCCCAAGTTATTTTGCAATGGGGCCTCAATGGTGCGCTCTACCGGTAAATGGATGCCTCTGATTTCTTTTAAATCGTCCATTTCAACATGCCCATCAATATCTAACCTTCTCTTTTACAGTCTTAATTCAGAGGTGATGCCCCTGACATGTTGGCCACTTTAAACCCTATTGCCCCTTACATGTTGGCCACTTAAAACCCTATTTTATAATAGTATGATGGTGTCAAAATGGCCGATCTGCAATGCATCGTAATGTGATACACGGTGAGCTTGTTTGTGGCTTGTAGAGCTTTTGAAGACGTTTTGCCTATACTAATGACTATACAAAATAGAGATGCCAGATTGAAAGTGGTCAAACGCTGCCTCTCACGTACATGGTGACGTTTTGTTTTGTAGGCCAGTCTGCTTGTGCGTCTCTTTGCAAGGCTGTTGCCAATGTGGCATTCAGCATGCTGGAGATTCTCTGCATTCCCCCAAGGCAGTCATACAGAACTCTTCCCTTGTTGCCTCTAATTGGCCGTGCAATGTGTGCATGACCTCGCGCGGCCATGCATTCTCAACCTGTGAACCTCTGGTGTGGTTGGAACACATAACTCCTGGTAATTGTACCAGAGGATCATCAACACCTAGCCGATGACATACAGCGGTGCTTCTCAACCTGTGGGGTCCCCAGCTGACAGTGAAGTTTTTAAGGACCTTTTTAATTTAAGTACGAATATGTTCGTACCCCCCAGCTATGGGACGTTATCTGCTAAGTACGGACATACCCCCCCGTTTACACCATATATGAAGCGGTTGAGACGAAAGTCAGCTTTTAACACCCGGGTATTTGGAACCATTACATCAGGGCACCCAGCGATTTGCAGCTTCAGTGCTTATTTCAATGTTGCTCCGCGCCAAGTAGCTAGATGTTACACCCCCGAGGGGATCGACAACAACAGGAAGTATTATTACTTCTAACGCGACAAGCGACGGGACGCGATGGGCCGTCAAAAACACAATCTTTGGTTAGAATTGGAAGCATTGATTTAGATTAGATAGATAATTATTTGATAGGACAGAGACCTCTGTTTTTGCCGTTCGGAGTGTTAACATTGGTCTGGTTGCTTAGCAATGCCCCTGTCACCCCAGGCACCAGGATTTATGCACACGGCCCCATAGACTTCTTAAATAAAAAAAGAAAGAAAATCAGAAACCTTCTTGAATAGACTTCTTGAATCAAAAATAAAGGTTTTTCAGAAAACTTTGGTTAGGATTTAGAAGGTGTTTTTAGCATCAGCATTAATTGCCTGTGTCATAAGATGATTATCTTGTGGAACAAAACGACAACGTGTTAATTCCATAAGCCTTTGTTTACTTCAGAGATTATTTTCTTATCCAAACCCCAATTCAGAAATTCCTTTGGCAGTCTGCAGTGGTGAGTTCTGCTTTGGCCTGCCCTATAAAGAGACTGCAGCACTCCCTTTCGCCTACCTTTTCTGGGGTGGGTGGAAAAAGAGACTGATCACGTCACATGACAGTTTTCCCTTCCCTGTGTGTGTGTACTTCTTATTCAGGTTCTCGAATAGGATCCGAGGAGGCCTTCTACCTTTACGCCAGCGGGCCTGACCTCACCTCCATTATGCCCTGCAAGTACGGCACACCCAGCGCCACCTTCTCCAAATACGTCACCCAGGAAGGACTGAAGTGTGAACACGTACGGGAGCTGCTGATGAGGAACAAAGACGTGGATACGACAGCACTCGTTGTAAGGAGGAGGAGGAGGATTATTTATGATCATAGAATGGATTGAAGTTCTCAGTCGCCACGACTGATTTCAGTCATTTGTGATTCCATAGAAGTCAGCATTACCTTTTATAGAAGTGTGTCCTGCACCAAAAATAGGCTATCGCATTGCGACGTGTTGTAAGCTTGTAGATGGCCTATTTTTAGTTGTAAGTTATTTCAGTCTTCAAGAAAACCTTCACTGCACACTGAAAACATAACATCCATTCATGTCAAAATTAGAAATTTGTTATTGAAGAAAGAATCGAGACAGTATTGTCATGTTATCACTACTTAATTTACCCAGTGAAATATATAATTTAGGAAGCCAGTCCATACCAAAGTACGGGGATGGCCTTGCCACAAAAATGTTCAATTGAGTCTGTGGCCAAATGTCAATTTTGGGGTCCTTGATATGAAAATGTTTAATGAGAGACCTTTACTCTAATCACAGAATCAGATTTTTGTTTGTTTATAAATTGGTATTCAATTATTTTTTCCCAATTCAAGTTCTAGTAGAGTAACGATAACATATCAAGCAATTTCCAGAAAACGTAATTAAAATATGAAACATCTCAAACACTCCTTGTGTTGGGGGCATGGTGACACAGTCGGTAGTGCTTTCGCCTCACAGCTAGAAGGTCCTGGGTTCGATTCCCGCTGGGGACACTGTGGGCGCTGGGGGCGTGATCTCTCCTCCTCTCCTGTTCATCAGTGCCCATACCCGAGGCGGGGTTGGCGAAAGGGCCTTTCTGTGTGGAGTTTGCATGTTCTCCCCGTGTCCCCTAGGGTAGCTACCCTCACAAAAAACATGCAGTAATCCTGGTCTCTAAAACTACCTCCCCCTGGCCAA
The DNA here is from genome assembly GCF_951216825.1 of Electrona antarctica. Classification (NCBI taxonomy): domain Eukaryota; kingdom Metazoa; phylum Chordata; class Actinopteri; order Myctophiformes; family Myctophidae; genus Electrona; species Electrona antarctica. The sequence continues at coordinate 30,965,375 of NC_136791.1, forward strand.
CCGGGGCCCCTGATGGAGGGGAAAGGAAGTGGTAAGAATAACGTGTTCCTTCCACGCGCTACGTCCGGCTGGGGAAACTCCCCCCTGTCAGGTGAAAAGAAGCAGCTTGGACTCCTCATGCATAGAAGGAAGCATGAGGTCAGTCCGCTGCCCCCCAAGTTGGCAGAGGAAGTGTAGGGCCCAGGATTACATTAGATAATTGACACTGGGTGAAACAATTGGTTGCAAAATCGTGGGATAGAAATGTATTAAAAAAACCCTCCTTGTGCTTGGACAGGAGTGTTTGGCGGTGGTCTATGCTCCGATCAGTCCCAGACTCTACACCATCTATGAGCCCGTCATCAGAATGAAGGGCCAGGCTAAGACGGTGGTCACCCAGCGTCCGTTCAGTTCCAAGGAGGTTCAGTGTGGCGCGATGGACCCCCACTCTCTCAGGACCTTGCTCCCCACCGAAACCCAGGGCTTGCAGAGTGTTCTGCACAAGATTGGAGGCACCGGAACCTTTGTCTACCTCTTTGCACAGGCAAGATATCCCCCTTTTTTTTTTCTCCGGTCAAATCTGCAACCTGTGTTTTTTTGTTTTTTTCATGTCCATGCTGTGCTGTTTTGAACAAACATTTATAAAATAAATCTCCATTTCTTTTGCCAGAAAACATGTTGAGTTGTCGGGAACACTATGGCTCACTATTGCTCTTAAAGACGTGAAGTTATACAAACTTTAATTTGCTGGCAGACGGTGTTCCTAGTTGGCTAATTGATAGTGTTTTTGGTGCGTTCTCTCTCTGTACCGTCCAGGCGGTGGAGCTCAGTGACTGTGAGACGACTCAGGCCCTGGCCCTGCAGGTGCTGCTGTCCCTGTCCAGGATCAACCAGCACCGCATCCACGAGATGGAACGTTACCATGGATACTCCATGATCCACCAGGTCCTCATCAAGTCCAAGTGCATCGTAGGATACCACATGCTGAAAGTGAGTCACAGTGTGAGCAATTTGTTTCTCCACGCTGTTTCCATGTGTGTGCACTGTACACACAGTACACGCACTGTACGTGTACACACACACACACATACACACACACACACACACACAGTGGTGGCTCAGGGGTAGAGTGGCTGGATGGTAACCGCAAGGTTGCCTGTTCGAACCCGGGCTCCCGAAGAGTTAGTGTCGAAGTGTCCTTGAGCAAGACGCTGAACCCCAAATTGCTCCTGATGTGCTGGTTGGTGCCTTGCATGGTTTCCGCCGCCATCGGTGTATGAATGTGTGAATTGATGCACAATCTATGTAAAGCGCCTTGGATAAAGGTGCTATATAAATGCACCATTTACCATTTACACACACACACTTACTTTGTGGGTTGGTGCTGTGGTGTTGCTTTTTCTCAGACATTTGCAGCTCTGTACTCAAGCGGACATACGGACAGACAGACACATAGCTGTGCGTTGGAGACGGTGTGCCACCGCTCAAAAACAAATAAAAAATAGGCCTTAAGTGACTAAGCTTAAACTGTATAAGACAAGCTATGGCTCTTAGCTCTTGGGCATTTATACTCAGTAGATCGGCTCACTGACAATGCCGTGAGTCATTAATGATGTGGTGTATACTGTTAAAAAGAGGTCTGCTGCGCCAAGTGATTCTGTGAGACGTTCCTAATTACGACCACATGAGCCAAACAATCTGGCGCGCAGCGCAGTGCTTGTCTTACACAATATAAAAGTGTAGTTTCAACCGCAATGTTTATCGGCAATGCGATTGATGGATTCTTAAGTTTGACTCGCTGAAGCGGTGCTGGCATGGCTGGCGCCAACTAACAGGCGCAGTGTGTACTGTGCTTGAACTGTGAAATGTGCCATGGGGAAATCCAGACGGATGAAAATAAGTGAAGTAAAGAGTTTCTGAATGTGAATTTTATGTCTTTGAAAGTGTAGAATTCTCTGATGGAAACCGCTAGTGGGAATAGCAGGCTTGTTGTTTTTGCAGTGGAGTTTAGTAATGCGACTACAATTTTATTTTCACAATACATACTTTTAAAGAAAGGAAACATATTTTACGTCTACAAGTTGCCTCCCCATTTCCAGCAAAAACAATTGCAACCTAGTACTTTACTACTGTATAAGTATTAATCCCGGTGTACATATATATACGCCTGTACTATGTCAGCAACTGTTTGTACCAGTGCAGTACCACACCCACTTGGGAAAGTTTGGAGGTTTGCATATTATGGGCAAGTATTAACGCGAAGCTGATTGAGAGAGAAACACGCATACCCAGACCGAGATTTGTGGTTATATGGATAAATAAAATGGGAGAAAAATACAATATATATAATTATATATATATAATATATAAATATAATATAAGTGCTGAGTATTGAACTGGACATACTTCGGTTAGGTTCAGCACATTAGCTGGACTGCAGTGTTACGTTTGTTGACTAAGACTAAAAGAATAAGGGTTTAAGACTAAATGGTGTGTTATTCAAAAGAAATATTCTGAAAGAATTAACAATGCTGGCCTGTGTGTACCATGAAATTATTCCATCTTTGCGAACCGTGGTGCCACCAGGACGCAGTTTTCTGAACCAACTGTTGTTGTCTCCACCAGGCCGAAGGCATGGGGAGAGAGTATGTTTTGCACTCCGTCCGTCCGTGTGTCCGTCCGTTCATGTGTCCGTCCGTCCGTCCGTTACCAGCTAATCTCTGGCACCGTTGGCCTGATCCATGCCACACCTTGCACACACACACTTCCTGGATGCCAACGATGAACCTCTGCCCCAAATTTTCCAGAACGGCCTGTTATAGCGCCACCAGGAGGCCGGCTTTTGTAAAACACATTTTTTGCTATTACTAATCGTTACACAGTATCTCTATAGTCATGTGCTCAAGACGGATCTGTCCGATATTTCATTTTCCATATTCCATCCTAATTGGCCAACATTGGCTTTGCAAGTTTGCAGGTATATTTTTGCAAAACACATTTTTGGAACAAAATGCCTCAAATCATCCAATTGCCATCAAAGGCAAGTACAAATGGCACCCTTTTCACATTGGCCTATTATAGCGCCACCAGGAGTCCACAACCTGACCTGCCCTGGTGGAGACCTGTGCCCCGAAGGGCACTTTTTCTAGTTTGACCCTGAGGCTGTGGTTGCAATCGAGCTGGTTGACCAGGTTGTTTTGCTGAAATGTAATCTGTCCGATTGGATTTAAGACAGACACACGGCACCTCTGGTTTTGTTTCGTTTTGGTGTGTTGGGTTTTCAGATCCAGTAGTAGTGAGGCCACAGCCACTGAGCACAGCAAAACGCATGTTAGGGGCGGCGGTGGCTCAGGGGTAGAGTAGAGTGGCCGGTTGCCAGTTCGAACCCGTCTGGGTTACAGAGGCTAGTGTCGAAGTGTCCTTGAGCAAGACACTGAACACCTATTTGCTCCTGATGTGCTGGTTGGTGCCTTGCATGGTTTCCACTGCCATCAGTGTATGTATGAATGTGTGTGTGAATGGGTGAATGTGATGCACAATCTATGTGCCAATCTTGTATAAAGGCGCTATATAAATTAACCATTTACCATGTACTGTATGTATACTTGCGCAATTATACTCACACACATTCATAATTTCATACTTAACCACTTTAACCCATGAGCTGTAGATCTGCTATTTTCCTGCAAATGTTCACCTATTATTGCATGCCCAGAATAGGCATAGTAGGGTTCAGACAGCTTACACTCCCACACACATTCATACTGAAAACATGGACAGCTATACTTGCACTTCTAAAGAGTGTGTCTATTTGCATATTTGTATTGTTTTCACTGCAAACTAAATACGTTTCAAGCTGATTTGACACTGGATACGAAAAGTCACACTGTCATCACTTTGAAGTGAAAAACATTTCATGTTTATCTCAAAACGTATTTGTGTTGTTTACGACAATACTGAAAGCACTGCGCCGGATGTTAATGCAATTGAATGTTAACCCATTCATGGCGGGAACCCCTTTTGGTGTTTTAAGCATTATGTATACTTAACTATTGAAAAAATAGCAGATCTACTGTACAAGCTCATAGCGGAGCACCGAGTGAAACGCTACGAGCTTGTAGATCTGCTATTTTTGAGAAATCGTGAAAATGTGGCACAAACCTTTGAATATATATTCTTTTCAGATTGAACTCAAATCTTTGCTTCTGGAAGGTCCCTGGAACAACATATTTTCAGATGGGGCGTCGGCGGCCAATTGCATATAATATTTGGGGATCCTTGACATGAAATAGTTTGAGAACCACTGACATAGAAACATGGGTTTTTTTCCCCAGAAAACTGTCAGGATTTAGAAGGCATTTTGTAGAATCATCATCAGGTCTAAATGGGTTTAATGCAACCGGCTGTAAGATCCGAGTGCTGCTCTGCTACGTCAGTCCCGAAGGAGTGCCAAGATTTATGTCCAACCGCAGTGGAGCCGGTCAGTTTAACAAATGGCAGAGCTTGATCAATAGAGACAGGCTCTCTCAGGGGGAATGAACAGGCATTGGTTTTGACAGAGCACTCTGAGTAGTACTCCATTAAGCACAGAGATAATGACCATCAGTATGTTTAGTGTTTTTGATGAAATTTGACAAGCACTGTGCTAGTAGAATGTATAAAAAATAGAAAACGGATACAGTATGCGCAATATACACAATGAGCTATATAAACATTGATGACATTTATTTGACAAGTAATACATAAAAGTCACACCGGTGTGAAGTGAGGGGCACTGGGTCCCATTTTTAGAGTCTTTGGTATGACCCAGCTGGGGATTGAACCCCAACCTCCCAGTCTCAGGGCGGACGCTCTAACCACAAGGCCACTGAGCTCTGCTTGCGTAAGTAATAATACTGTGCTTTTGTGATCTCCCTCCCAGACCCTGCTGGACGGGTGTTGCAGTGGGCCTATCCTGACTCTGGGGGAAGACGGACAGTTTCGTTTGGATGCCGACTCCACCGCTGTGGTGCAAGATATCAGGCTCCTCTCCGAGGTCCTACTGGACTGGAAGATCTGGGCCAAAGCTGAGGTAAAAACATACATCTGTAAATACCTTAGGCCCAGGTTCACACTGGCAGCCCAAATCCAGCCCGATTCTGATGTGTAGCCCTATCGAGATTGGAGTTGCATTGTTTGCATGCAGTCTGAACTGCACAGCAGATTTGAATCACATCCATTAGCCTTGTTCAGACTGCATTAAACCCATCAGACTCCAATCTGGATAGGAAATCAGATTTGGGCTGCCAGTCTAAACGGGGCCTTAGCATTTCGTTGCTGTCGAGCAGAAATCTTTTTTCTCCAATCCCCATACAGTATATCCATTTTTGGTGATTTTGTTTTCCTCTTTCATAAATGAATGCCCTACTTTGTCATACATAAAAAAAATAGCAAAAAAAAAACCTCACAACACGATGCTTTGTGAAGAGATTCATGCAGACCATCTGCTATCTTTTAACTATTTTAAAAGTATCAAAAATGGAGTTATGAGGTTTCCTCCGGACAGCAATGTAATGGACGTTGATATGAAAAAGGCTTGAGAACCAGATGGTACTAAAGAGTAGATGTTGTGTTGCCATCAGTGTGGAGTGTGGGAGACGCTGCTCGCTGCCTTGGAGATCCTCATCAGGGTGCACCACCCCCAGCAGGTGTTCAACATCCGCCAGTTCCTCAAGGCCCAGGTGGTGCATCGCTTCCTGCTCACCTGCCAGGTGTTACAGGTCAGCGCCGTGTCCTTCCCAAAAATGTTCACTGTTCAAAATATATGGGTGTAAAACTGTAAATACATTATACGCATACTGTGCAGTGCACACGATCATATTGCAGAAGTAGGATGTACACAGCACCTTCAAGCACATCAAAGTGCTATGACTAACGTACTAGGGCATTCACGTCTAGTCATTTTTACTAGTTGACTAGTTGCCTAGTTTACTAGTCGACTAGTTGTTTAACTACCTATTATGTAAAAAAAAAATATATATATATTTGTACATTTAAAAACTGTGTACATTGGTGACTACAACTATAATCTACCTGATCTTGAGGCCTACAAAACAAAAACAAAAAAAATCAACTAGTACCAACAAGGTCGACTAGTGGTTTTACTAGTCGACTAGTTGAATAGTCGACTAGTTGCTTAATGCCCTAGTGTAAAACTGTAAATATATTATACGCATACTGTGCAGTGCACACATCATATTTAGAAGTAGGATGTACACAGCACCTTCAAGCACATCAAAGTGCTAAGACTAACGTACCCACTTTGCTATTTTTCGTACTGTTGTTGTTGCTATTCGTTATTATTTCATTGTTGCCTCCGCCGTCCGTGAGTGTGTTTGTCCGTATGTCCGTCCGTCTGTGCACAGCTAATCTCCGGCACCGTTGGACAGATTGAACAGTTACTCCTACAGATTTTGTCCAAAACGTCACGCAAATCGATACACTATAGTCATGTGATCGAGACGGATCTCTCATTCCCTGAAGAAGACCTTACAGGTCGAAACGTTGGTTTCTGTTCATACATTTCCAGCATCGTGGCTATGAGTGTGCAGCCTTTTTCTTCTTTTTCATTGTTCATCGCCTTAGGCCTTTTAGCACCTCATTAATATTGGTGCGCCCTTCTCCTGCCTATTTATCGAGACGGATCTCTCTCCATATTCCAAACTGACTGCCTAACATTCGGACATACAGGAGTGGCCTGTTTTGAACTAAATACCTCGAATGCTGAACGCAGCTTTCCGATTGCTGTGAAACTTGCACATTCCCACTAGGCCGAGGAAGAAATGCAAACCTACGCTTTTCAAATCGGCCTCATGGTGGCGCTCTTGAACTGTACTGTAGGTCATACAATGAAAGTTCCAAGTACCACATTTGCGGGGCTTGCTCCGAGGAGCACACCTTTCCATTTATTGTGGAAACAAAATGACAATAAAGTAACAATAAAAACAATCTTGAAAACTTTGACTGAGACTTTGGTTGTGCATGTTGTCTTTCAGGAGCACAAGGACATGCATCTGATTAACATCCCGCAGGAAGTCTGTCTGTCATTCGTCAAAATCATCCAGGAAGTACTGGGTTCTCCGCCGGACTTGGAGCTGCTGCGATTGGTCTACAACTTCCTGCTGGCTGTCCACCCGCCCACTAACACCTACGTCTGCCACACCCCTACCAGCTTCTACTTCTCCCTGCACATAGGTGGGTTGGCCTCGTAGAGCGCTGTTGATTTCGTCAACTAAAACTAAGACGGAAAATGTTCGTCGACTACCTTTTTCCACTGACGAAAACTAAATGGAAACTAAATGAAAACTAAGCTATGGTGACTTAAGACTAAATAGGAAGGGACTAGTGGACAAGAGATCCAGTATAAGTCATTTTAAACTTGGTTGCATGCTGAGAATAGCTGATATACAAACTCACAACGCGTTGTGAGCTTATTTGATCAATTATCAATTATTTTAAGCCTAGAATCAATGACCATAACACCTTTTGATTCTGTGAAGAATAAACAAAATGTTCCCCCCCTGTTTAGCCGACGAGACCGAAAATCTTTAAACGTTAATAACTCTTGATCTAAATCATAACGTCTAATTTAATCATACCTCCCGTTGTTGCCGATCACCTCTAGAGTGTTTTGGCTACATTTAGCTGCTACAGCCACATCCGGGATAACATCCGGTCCGTTGGTAAAAGTGCATCGCTACTATAAATCGCCGGGCGCTATGATTTAATGGATTAAATAACCCCGGGCGATCGGGGTGTTAAATGTAGTATATTATTATAAAAAAAAATCACAGAATCAAAGGTGTTATGGTCATGATTCACCAGGATCCTGGATGGCTTGATTCTAGGCTTAAAATAATTGATATCAATATTTTTGTAAATCTCTATGGGGAAAAATGAATGGCCGATTTTTCAGTGTGTCCAGAAAACCACACCCACTGCTATGCCCTATTCCTGTAATGAGTTCACAGTAATTCTCTGAGGAGAGAGAGAGAGAGAGAGAGAGAGAGAGACCTGCTTATCCATTAGTCGATTCATTAATTATGGAGAGTGGCAGCACTATTCCCAAGTTGTAATTTGGCATTGGGACAACTGGTTTCTCTGTGTGTCAGATGGTAAACTGTACCAGGAGAAGGTTTAACTGGTATCTCTGTGTGTCAGATGGTAATCTGTACCAGGTGACGGTTTTAACTGGTTTCTCTGTGTGTCAGATGGTAAGCTGTACCATGAGAAGGTTTTAACTGGTTTCTCTGTGTGTCAGATGGTAAGCTGTACCAGGAGAAGGTTTAACTGGTATCTCTGTGTGTCAGATGATAATCTGTACCAGGTGAAGGTTTTAACTGGTTTCTCTGTGTGTCAGATGGTAAGCTGTACCAGGATAAGGTTTAACTGGTTTCTCTGTGTGTCAGATGGTAATCTGTACCAGGTGAAGGTTTTAACTGGTTTCTCTGTGTCAGATGGTAAGCTGTACCATGAGAAGGTTTTAACTGGTTTCTCTGTGTGTCAGATGGTAAGCTGTACCATGAGAAGGTTTTAACTGGTTTCTCTGTGTGTCAGATGGTAAGCTGTACCAGGAGAAGGTTTTAACTGGTTTCTCTGTGCGTCAGATGGTAAGCTGTACCAGGAGAAGGTTCAGTCCATCATGTACCTGAGACACTCCAACAGCGTAGGAGGCAAGTCTGGCTGCAGCTCTGTGATGTCTCTCTCCCCCACTGTCTTCATGGACGGTCCCTCTGAAGGTACATTACAAATACGTTACAAAAAGATACATTACAGGACACAAATCACAGAAACAGACAGGAACAAGAACATATCCTCTGGCTTACCGATTTTGGTTTAAATGCAGTCTGTTCTGCTTTTAAACCAAAATCGGTAAACCAGAGGATATGTTCTTGTTCCTGTCTGTTTCTGTGATTTGTGTCCTGTAATGTATCTTTTTGTAATGTGTTGTGTCTGTCTTGTCTGTATCTTGAATGGTGACTTCATGGACGCAAAACAAATTTCAGTGCAAGCTGACAATAAAGTTGTATAATCTGGGGGCCCCCCAAAATAATTTGGCGACAAACCGAGGGGTCGCGACCCCCAGGTTGAGAACCCCTGAATCTACTGTACCAATCTAGTAATATAAAAATGAAGCTATACTGTTGCATGACTCATTTCCAACGTAACCAAACCACTGCCTAGTTCTATACTGTTGCATGACTCATTTCCAACGTAACCAAACCACTGCCTAGTTCTTTCTAAAAGGTTCATTGATTTTCTCCACATCACCACCAGGCCACCTACACCCAGGCCCTTCCCCTGAACACGGGGCCAACGGTCAGACCCTACTACGACCCCCTAGCCTGGCACCATCTCCATACTCTTCCCCGACACTGGCACCTCGACGCGGCCACGGCAGCTGCGGCGAGATAGGCGGTGGCGACGGAGGAGGAGGTGGCGGGGCCTCCCTCGCCACGCAGCTGCAGCAGGAGGCCCTGGGCAGCACGGAGACGCTCAAGAGGGGCGTCGCCGGTGGGGGGGGTGACGGCGACCAGCTCCTCAGCAGCTGCGAGTCGGCCAAAACCATCTGTGACTCCAAAGACAGCGGCGCCGGTGGCGAGGCATCGCCGGTGCCGGCGGTGGCCCTGAGCGCCCCCTCCATCAGCGTGGAGGAGGACCGAGACGAGGCCGCCACGGAGCTGGACAGCCTGGCGGAGGGCAGCCTCGGGGTGGCGGAGTCCGAGGACCGCTTCGACTGGGCCAGCGACGAGGCGGCGGCGGCGCCGCGACGCCCCGACAGCCTGAAGGCATGGATTTAAAAGTTCTCAGTCGGCCACCACGACTTGATTTCAGTCGTTTTAAGGATTCCATAGAAGTCAGCATCTCCCACTGAGCATTATTTTAGGCTATTAGACGTCTAAATTGCCGTCTACAAATGGGTTATAAATGGTCTAAAAATGAAAGTTGGCGTTGAAACAACGTCATAGACTAAAAAACTGCTAATCAAAGTCTAAGCTAAGCTTATACCGCAAAAAACTTTGATTTTTAGACCAGTTATAATCCATTTTGAGACAGACGTCTATTACTCACTTGCTCAGTGGGATGTCTTCTATACAAGTGTGTCCTGCACCAAAAATAGGCGATAGGTGGAGCCACAACACTAGCGCCGTCGTGTGCCCTACAGTACACACTTACACAATATGTAAAATTATGATGGTTCGGTAGCCATAATAACAGCTAAGCTGTTGAGGAATTTGCAGATTGAGGCACTAACGACTGCGGTTATGAAATATCTGAGATCATTTAGGGTTTTCTGGCAGACTGAGGCCAGGTGGGGTTTTCCAAATCACCCAAATCACTGAATGCTCCTTTAACTATCTGTCTGTGTCCCTTTTGTGCCCATACTGTATATGGAGATATCTGTAGTATGCAATACCTGTTGTCATAGCACCCATTTTTACTGTCTGTCTGTGGCTGTGTCCGTGAAGGGCATCCAGTCCTTCCAGAGGAGCCAGAGCAACCTGGCCAGTTTGGGCCTGGCGTTCCCGGCTCCCAACGGCTCCCTGCCCGTCGGCCGCTGGCCCTCCACGGCCGACCGAGGCTCCACCCTGCCCGAGGACTGGGAGAGCTACACCTACTCGCCCGGGTACGAGCGGGCCCACAGCAAGAGCGACTCCAATGACCGGTACAGTACACTGACACTGCTTTGCTTCTCTGATGGTCCTGCACAGTAGCAGCTACAAGCTGGTAGATCTGTTGTTTTTGTCCATAGACTTGGCTGCTACATGACGAGGTGGCAGCCAAGAAACAAAATTAGTTTGTGTATATATTTTCGTCTTTAAGTCCTCTGACTTAGACCAGGGGTTCTCAACCTGGGGGTCGCCCCGATATTATTTTGGGGGGTCTCCAAATTATTTTCAATAGTTTTTTTTTGTTTTGTTTTTTGTTTTGTTTTTGCAACTGAATGGCTGGAAAATTGGAAATTTAGAGTTTACATAGTACACACACAGTGCATGCATAAACTTTCCTTAATGATTATATCTGGTTTCAGTATTTATTTATGATGGATTTTGACTATTATTAAGGTTATTGTAGCGGCCAATTTGTATTGGTGGTGGGGAGGGGGGCATTTTTGGTGGTCCTCAGCCAAAAACGTTGAGAACCCCTGACTTAGACTGCCATATGACGCAATCTTCAAACGCCATGATTGATTGTTTGAAATTTGTATTCACAGTACGTAGAATGGGAATAGCCATGGATTGGAAGGGCTAGCGCCCCCTCAAAAAACCCCACTAAAACTCCCTTTAAAAAACTAATTAAAACTAACCTGAATTGAAAACCTAAAAGTCAAAGGAATGGGAAACATTGTGATGTATTGCAACGTTGTGGCAGCAGGTCCAGCACAGAGGACTGCCTGGTGCTGATCTGCTGTGGCCTGTACGACCTTCTGAGAGGTGTCCTGCTGCTGCTGCCCGACCTGATGTTGGAGGAGGTGATGGACAAGCTCATCCAGCCCGAGGCACTCATCGTCCTGGTCAACCACTCCTCGCCTCTCATCCAGCAAGGCGTCATGAAGGTATACCGTCTGAAGGTTCAGCATATCGGGTTGGTTTTTGCCTTTGTAGATGTTTTGGGTTGGACTTTATTTAATAGACCAGCACCACCACCCCTCCACACGCACGCACACACACGCACACACACGCGCACACAATCTTTTCAAATTTGTTTTCACTTTCACAATCTAAGGCAGGGTTCCCCAATAGGCGGCCCGCGGGCCATTTGCGGCCCGCGGAGCGCCCCCTTGCGGCCCGCGGAAGAATTTCAAGACCTCGACCTCACACGTGCGGACTCGGCCCCCAGCCTGGTACCCTAGTCAAAATATGGCCCTCGAGGAAAATTAATTGGGGAACCCTGATCTAAGGGTTCATATGGGATAAAATGTGACCCCAGACAGGGGCCAACATGGAGACAGAAAGTCCCCAATGAGTGAGCATTGAGGAAGTGAGTGTACTGCATGTTTCTGTGGTTGAGTGAGAGATAGGACAGTGTTTTTGGTCAGCGAGCAAAACAACTGGAAGAGTTCAATATCAGGGCAATATAACAAAAAAACTGTGTCACTAAAGCGCCCTCAAAAAGGCATTCTTTACTGTGATTATGAGAACTATTACGATGGTAACAGTACAGTATAAGGCTTTCATATGACGATTACAAGGCTCTAAAATGGACATTATCATTAACCTAATTGTATCAGCCATTATTCTACAGTGGGCTAAAACAAACTACACACTACAGAAGATTAATACAAATGTCTCTCTCTCTCTCTCTCTCTCTCTCTCTCTCTCTCTCTCTCTCTCTCTCTCTCTCTCTTAGCTGCTGGACGCCTATTTCAGCAGAGCCTTCAAGGAGCAGAAGGAGAAGTTCCTGAAGAACCATGGCTTCTCCCTGCTAGCCAACCAGCTGTACCTGCACCAAGGCAGCCAGGGGCTGCTGGAATGCTTTCTGGAGATGCTGTTTGGACGGCCGGTGGGCCTCGAGGACGAGTGAGTCATTGGGGGGGTCTGCTGTATGACATCGAGGGGGTGGGGGTGGGGGGGTCTAAGAAGGCACTGTTTCCCCACATGTGGGTCACGGACACATTTTTTACGGGTCCATTTATTTTTTGTTTTCTACATTTTATTGTTTTACTGCCGAAGCCGCAATATCGTATCTGTGTATGCAAGACCCGTTGTCTGCCGAAGCCGTGATATCGCAGCTTTTTAAGCTTCTTTATCAATATGAAACGGCTAGGCTGAAAACCAACCTTTAGTCCTGTCCCGGTTGCTAGACAACGCCTTTGTCACCCCCAAAAAAACTAAAAACAACTAAAAACAATCCCAAAAAAGCTACATTTTCATGAATTGAAAACAAATTAAATTATCTTTTTCAGTAATTTATTGAAAGAATAAAAGAAAAATCTAAGAAATTCCATAAATTGAAACGATAAAATTTAAGAAGTAGTGAAAATAGCCAACAAATGTTGTGAGCTTGTAGATCTGCTATTCTTCCTGCTATTTCTGAACATTTTTGAAAACACAAAACTCACAAACTCTTTTTGGATGGGGTCGTTGCCCTCGGCGGTTTGAGAACCACTGATCTAAGGCAGGGGTTCTCAACCCGTGGGTCGCGACCCCTCGGGATCTAAGGAACTACTACAGAACTAAATCTTTTCATCCCGTTTGGCCAATGATGAATAATTAACTACTTCATTTGAGTTGTGATTAATGGCCGTCAAATGGGGTCTAAATTCCTCTTCTTCACACAGTCTGGACCTGGAGGACATGGAGAACATCTCGCCGTTCAGGAAGCGCTGCATCATCCCCGTGCTGGGGCTGATCGAGAACTCCCTGTACGAGAACGCGCTGGTGCACAACATCCTGTGCATGCTGCTGCAGCTCATCAACGCCTGCCCCAAGCTGGCCGACATCCTGCTGGACCACGGCCTGCTCTACGTGCTCTTCAACACCCTCTCCACCCTCAACGGCATGGAGAACGGGTGAGTCATTCTATTACGTCCTCTTCAACACCCTCTCCACCCTCAACGGCATGGAGAATGGGTGAGTCATTCTATTACGTCCTCTTCAACACCCTCTCCACCCTCAACGGCATGGAGAATGGGTGAGTCATTCTATTACGTCCTCTTCAACACCCTCTCCACCCTCAACGGCATGGAGAACGGGTGAGTCATTGTATATCGGTGGTTCCCCCCCAAACGTTTTCATGTTCAAGGACCCCCAAATTAACTGTAATTGGCCCGCGGTACAGTGGGAGTTTGTTCCACGCCGTGTGGAACAAATTATCTTTTAGCTGGGGACCCCCTGGAACTCTCTCAAGGACCCCTAGGTGTCCCTGGACCCCACTTTGGGAATGAGGATCAAGAACCAAAATATTGTTGGATTTATTTTTGAATGAATTATTCATCTTTAATGCATTTTTTTGGTTAGTTAGAACATGTCTAAAAGAAGCTAAAATCGAATTTATAAGGTGATAGCTAAATAAGTGTCATAATCCGATTAACCCTCTGTAACACCCAGCGTTGTAATAACATATTTTAATTAATTAATTACATGTTTTAATGTTCTTTTTTCACCTAAACGTCATCATTGATGTTCATTGCAATACCATTGGTCATGATATTTGCATATAAATACCCCCCACAGAGACAGAAATTCACAATTAAAAATCTCTGGACTATAGATAAATAACTGTAATATATAGTTTTTTGTGATCATTAGAATGTCTAGAACATGTTTTATTTATTTATTGTGAAATTGTTTACATAATCGGCCTCAGTTCGAACCGTTGAGCCGTGAATTAAATGGTGGATCACATTAATTGGTCTAACTTCATTGACGTGTGGAATAGAAGTGGCTGACTGACTCCCTGTGCTTAACCCTGTTTGGGCGGGAACCCCTTTTGGTGTTTTAAACATTATGTTAAAATGTAGCTATTGAAAAATAGCAGATCTACAAGCTCATAGCGCGCCACCGAGTGGCGCGCTACGAGCTTGTAGGTCTGCTATTTTTGAAAAATCGTGAAAATATTTATTTCAGAAAAACTGGAGGATTTAGAAGATTTTTTTTTAATTTCGAGGTCAGGCCTAAATGGGTTAATGTTCCCCTTGCTCTCCCCATGCAGCATCCCCCTGACTGACTCAGTCTCTCCCCATGCAGCATCCCCCTGACTGACTCAGTCTCTCCCCATGCAGCATCCCCCTGACTGACTCAGTCTCTCCCCATGCAGCATCCCCCTGACTGACTCAGTCTCTCCCCATGCAGCATCCCCCTGACTGACTCAGTCTCTCCCCATGCAGCATCCCCCTGACTGACTCAGTCTCTCCCCATGCAGCATCCCCCTGACTGACTCAGTCTCTCCCCATGCAGCATCCCCCTGACTGACTCAGTCTCTCCCCATGCAGCATCCCCCTGACTGACTCAGTCTCTCCCCATGCAGCATCCCCCTGACTGACTCAGTCTCTCCCCATGCAGCATCCCCCTGAACGACTCAGTCTCTCCCCATGCAGCATCCCCCTGACTGACTCAGTCTCTCCCCATGCAGCATCCCCCTGACTGACTCAGTCTCTCCCCATGCAGCATCCCCCTGAACGACTCAGTCTCTCCCCATGCAGCATCCCCCTGACTGACTCAGTCTCTCCCCATGCAGCATCCCCCTGACTGACTCAGTCTCTCCCCATGCAGCATCCCCCTGACTGACTCGGTCTCTCCCCATGCAGCATCCCCCTGAACGACTACAAGCTGCTGGTGTGTGACATCCAGCAGCTGCTGGTGGCCGTGACCATCCACTCCTGCAGCTCCTCGGGTTCCCAATACTTCCGCATCATCGAAGACCTCATTACCCTCCTGGGCTACATGCAGAGCAGCAAGATGCGCCGCACACGAGGTGAGGCAGGGGACTGGAAATGTATTCACTCTGGGGGAGAAAAACATGATTGATGTGGCCTTACTGTACTCTGGCAGCTACAGTATACCGTGGTTCTCAAATGGGGGTATGCAGAGGAAGTAAAATGTGCTCATGTCGCTCTAAATTTCAAGTCTTTCACTCCCTTTCTCATTTGTAATGTTGTGTTCTTTTCATTCAAGTTTTATTTATTCTCGAAATTACACTGAGTAATCAAACTCATTTTCAGTGTCGTCGAGTAATACAATCACATAGAAAAACATCACAATACATCAGAAGACCAGGGAAAGAAAAACAAAGGGTATACATGTGAATTACATAAAAAAGCTAAGACCAATTTGAAAACGATCTAAAAACAGTTAATATATTCTTCAATTCAATATATTCTTCATAACATTGTCCAAAACGCCTATTCAGGATTCAAAATAATGTTTTTGCTACTTTGTATGACACTGCAGTACGGCAAAATAGGGCATTCATTTACCCCCAAAAAAAAGTATAAATATGGAGTTATGAGGTTTCTGCCCGACAGCAACGTGTGTGTGTGTGTGTGTGTGTGTGTGTGTGTGTGTGTGTGTGTGTGTGTGTGTGTGTGTGTGTGTGTGTGTGTGTGTGTGTGTGTGTGTGTGTGTGTGTGTGTGTGTGTGTGTGTGTGTGTGTGTGTGTGTGTGTGTGTGTGTGTGTGTGTGTGTGTGTGTGTGTGTGTGTGTGTGTGTGTGTGTGTGTGTGTGTGTGCGCGCGTGTGCGTGCGAACCACTGGCATGAAATGTCTGTATAAATTGCATTACAATCCCTGATTGTTTCTCCAGAGATGGCAGTGGCTCTGCAGTTCCGTGTCCTCCAGTCAGCAATAGAGTTCATTAAGACCACAGCCAATCAGGATCCACAGAAGCTGAGCAGCTCTGTCAACGTGCCCAGCTCTCCGCATCACGCCATCTACCAGAAACGCAAGAGCATTGCAGGTATGGCGGCCATTGTCGGTATTGTCCCTGTTTATTTAACAGGGACAATACAAGAAACAATGTATCAAGTTGTAAAAACATGAAACCGTTGCATTGTAGTTGTACATAGGGTTTGTAGCCAAGGCTAATTTGCAACCCAAGTCCCTGGTTAGGCCTTTCTATACAGCTAAACATCTACCTAAAACAATCTTTTACAACTACACATCTACCTAAAACAATATTTTACATACAAATATAAATGCATCTAATCTTTGCGAATTTGTTCTTTTGATTTATAATGTGAATAATGTGAATTTGTTCTTTGTATTTGTTTTTATTTTGTTCTGTTTTTTATTTTAAATTGTATTTTTAGTTGTACATTTGTATTGTATTTGTTTTATTCAGGACCCCAGGAAGACTAGAGGCTCAGTCATGTGTCTCTAATGGGGATCCTTCAATAAACATAAACATAATCTAAGTACAAGCAATAACAGTTTTAAAATGTGCCTAACGTATTAGTGTTCGCACCTCGGGCCTGATTTCAACCAGAGTTTAACTTCATTATTGAACATTTCATTTGATGGAGTTTGTCCTGTGAAAGTGTCTCACCGCTGTGTCTTCCCATCCCATTCCCCCCCGACTCAAAAGGTTCCATCGCCATGAAAGACTCCATTATCCCCCGCCTCCCCAGGCAGCACTACTGCTCCTATGGCCAGATCCCCCTGTCCCCTCCCTTCAGCTTCCTCTCCTCGCAGGATTCCCCCCTCCCCTCCCCCTCTGGATCTCCGTCCTACATGTCAGGTAGCCGGTGGACATCCCTCTCCGCGGAGGAGGGAAAACATCTTCCGTTCGTTCGACGGGACATGTTATTCCCTTTTTGTTTTGCAGTGAAACTCACCCTTTGCCCCGGTCCTCAAACTGGGGGTTAATCAGCCCAGTACAGTACCTCTGTGCATTACTGGTGCCCGTGTGTGTGTGTGTGTGTGCGTGTGTGCGTGTGTGCACGCGTGTGTGTGTGTACTGTATGTGTGTGTGCGCGTTAATTAGCAGATATGCGCGCGCATCTGCTAATTAACTGTTGAGAGATTTCAGCACAGATGTTGTTTTGATTAGTGAATCTTTCTAATCATCCAAGCCTGGCGATAATGATTCATAAGGTCGTTGCATGACTGCGCCCTCCCTGAACTTTTGAAATGTCACCTAATGCACTTCTTCTTCGTTGCGCACTTTTTTCCCCCCCAGGCCGACGTCGGTTCTCGCTGGCCCAGTCCGACTCTCTCCTCACCCGCATGCGCTCCGTGGCGAGCGACGAGCTGAACCAGATGATGCAGAGAAGGATGAGCCAGGAGAACCCCAT
This sequence comes from Electrona antarctica, assembly GCF_951216825.1. Lineage (NCBI taxonomy): Eukaryota > Metazoa > Chordata > Actinopteri > Myctophiformes > Myctophidae > Electrona > Electrona antarctica. The sequence goes on from NC_136791.1 coordinate 30,983,126, forward strand.
CCGAGCCAGCGAGACCGAGTTTGTGCAACGCCTGCAGAGGCTTGTGGTGCTGGCTGTCAACAGGCTCATCTACCATGGTACACAGCATTGACAGTGTCTTATTCTTGGGTATACAGTAGTAGTGTTGTCTACAATGTACTCTGCAATGTACTCTAGGTGGCCTAGAGCAGTCATTACCAATCACTGGGTCGGGACCCTTAATATTTTGTTTTTTATTATAATAATTAAAAAAAACTGTCCCAAAAAAAGCTAATGTTTTCATGAATTAATACCAAATTAAATGATTTTTCTAAGTAATTTCTTGAATAAATAAAAGAATAATCCATACATTGAAAACAAAACACTTTTTTCCCCCTTGGCCCCTAGAGATTATGATGACCTCTGTGTCAGGTTCAACCCCTCCAACGGTATTGTGGAGTCGGGTGTCTTTAGAGTGGGTGCATTTTGGGGCAAGACAACAGCGCCAGTGCCTCCTAGGTTGATACGAGTGTCGGCAGTTCAAGTACCTGAAATAAATTCTGCTTCCCGTCTTTCGTTTTTGCTCAGCATTTTTTGGTGTTGTCCTCCCCCTTTTTCTCGTTGTAGAAGTGAGCGAGGACTTCTACGACCTCCTGAACATCCCCGACTCCCCAGAGCAGATGTCGGGCTACCTGCTGACGCCCGACCCAGGCGACCAGGCCCAGGACGAGGGCAGCAGCGGCTCCACGCCCGCAGGCTCGGCACACTCGCCCATCCCCTTCCCCCTCCCCCCCGCCAGCAAGAAGAGCTTCCAGAAAGACATCCTCAAACTCATGATGGAGGGAATCAAGATTAGCCTGGTAGGAATTGTTTTTGTCTTCTTTTTTTTTTGTGGCTTTCGCCTTTATTTTATATTTTTTATAGAGGGACAGACAGTAGGCTGACAGGAAATGGAGAGAGAGATGGGGGTGGGGTGACATGCAGTAAAGGCCGTCGGGATCGGGAGTCGAACCCGCGGCACACTGCCAGACTTGGACTACCGGCCAAGGTGCCGCTGAGCCACGGCCCAGGCCTGTTTTTGTCTTTTAGCCTTTTATTTTAGTTCATTGTGACCACATTATGAACCCTAGCATCCAAAATGCCTACAAGCAGTGTTTATTTCATCAGCCATTACGACGGCATCACGGCCTGCCAAACTGTAGATTTAGTCTACTAAAATGTCATGACATTTAGTCGACTAAAACTAGAATAACAATAAAACATTCCAGGTGACTAAAATGTGACTAAAACTAAATGAAGTTTCATTCCAAAGACTATGACTAAAACTAAAATTGAAATTTGCTGCCAAAAACAACACTGTCTACAAGCTTGCTTGTACATCTACCGTTTTTGGTGAAGATTTCTTGGGTTTAAGTTAAATCCTTTTGGCGGAGACGGCTGGTACAGTAATGAAGAATTACTAGCAGTATCAAACAGTAATGTCCTTTCCTATTGTAAGGAGCTTTCTCTGAATTACTAGCACTATCGAACAGTAATGTCCTTTCCTATTGTAAGGATCTTTCTCTGAATTCACCACACTAGGGATTGTGTTCACAATGTACTGCATACCGGTAATTCTACATGTTGAATAACAAGCATCTGTTAATAATGTATTCTATTAATAAAACACTCGAGCACTAACTAAAGTGTGCAGTTTCAGTCCATATATCCAGTCCGACCAGTAAAGGGCTGTTTGTTGCTGGTTGTTGTGGCTCCGCAGGCAGTGGTGGAAAGTAACTAAGTACTTTTACTTTTACTTAAGTACAATTTTGAGGTATTTGTACTTTACTTGAGTTAGTATGTCAAATTTCCAGTACTTTTACTTCTACTCCACTACATCTCAGAGGCAAATATTGTACTTTTGACAACTTTAGTTACTAGTTACTTTTACAATTCATAATTATGATTATTATTATGAAACATATATTAACCACTTCAGCCCTATTTAACATTTCGGCCATTTGAAAAATAGCAGATCTACAAGCTCACAATGTGTCGCAATGCGAAGCATTGTGAGCTTGTAGATCTGCTATTTTTAAAAAAATGCTTAAACATGAAACTTGAAACGGGACATTCTGCATAATGAGTACTTTTACTTTTGGCACTTTAAGTACATTCTGATGCCAATACTTTTGTACCTTAACTCGAGTACATTTGGAAGGGATGCACAAGCAGATTAGACACACCAACGGACCGACATGCTGGAACCAACATGCGCTGCAAGGGCCAACATGCGCTGCTCCCGTGCTTAGGTTAGGGATAGGTTAGAGTTTAAGGTAGGTTGTCGGTCTGATGACAGTCTGACCAATAATAGTATGTCGGAACTAAACCCTGTACCCCATTTTGAATTCCGGACTTTTACTTGTAACGGAGTACTTACTATATTGCCGTATTGCTACTTTTACTTGACCCATTCTGGGCGGGAACCCCTTTTGGTGTTTTAAGGATTATTTATGTTATACTTTAGCTATTGAAAAATAGCAGATCTACAAGCTCATAGCGCAACACCGAGTGCCGCACTACGAGCTTGTAGATCTGCTATTTTTAGAAATCGTGAAAATGTGTCGCAAATGTTTGAATATATATTATTTTAGAGTGCACGTTTTAACTCAAATCTTTGCTTCTGGAGAGTCCCTAGAACAAAATATTTTCAGATGGGGGTCGGCGGCCAAATTCATATCATTTTTGGGGTGCTTGACATGGAAAACCTTGAGAACCACTGATATAGAAACATAGATTTTTCAGAAAACTATCAGGATTTAGAAGACATTAAATGTCTTCTAAATTAGAGTTAAGTGGGTTAAGTAAAACATTTTGATTACTTTCCCCACCACTGTCCGTCCGCAGGGCAGCACCGGTCGGGGTGGAGCCCCTCACCAGCAGTGGCGCAGGATCCTGTGGTCGTGTCGGGACACGTTCCGCGTGCAGATCGGCCGCCTGCTGGTCCACACGCTGAGCCCTGCACTGCTGCTGTCCGACAGGAAGGAGGCGCTGGAGTTTGTGTTCGACGCCAAGCACTCGGAAATCCTCAGGGAGAGCCTCAGCCCAGGTTTAGAGGTGAGAGAACAAAGCTCGAATTGTCTCTTAATTGCTCTAATTATTATTAATACTAATAACTTGAATTTTATATAGTGCTTTTCAAAAAAAACAAGTGTCTCTTCAGCGCAGACTAATAATCGAATAATTCAATGTCCAAACATTGGGTCGTGACCGCATTTTGGGTCATCACGGACACATTTTAGGCATTGTTGTGAGTTAATATAAATCTTTCCTACTCTATTTCTTTTTTTAAATTAGAACAATTTTCAAACATTTTACAAAATGTAAAAATGTCAGAATGATTTAATTTTTTTAGAATTTCAGTAATGTTATTTTTTTGTAGAAACTAATTTATTTACAATAGTGAAAATAACAGATCTATAAGCTGCTATGTGCACACGTTGTGAGCTTGTATATACCGTCTATTTTCTCTATTTTTGAAAGGGGGCTGAATTGGTTAAGTTTGGGTCCGGGGGAGACACTACGTTTATACTTCATAGACCTATTTTTAGGACTTAATGGGTTAACACAATCAGTCTGGGCACAATCGTGACCAGTATTGTAGATTGGAGAGTCAAAAGCTTTATTTATATAGCCAAATTCTGAAAGCAATAGTTTTGATTCAAACATACTTCGGCAGTACTGAGTGAGTAAAGCGGGTTGAACTGTACAGTACAGTGGACTTCTGACATAATCCAGACTGATGTTTCTCCATGCTCTCCATCAGCCCCGACGTGACGTTGCCATGGAAGCCTTCGGTCGCGCGTGTGTGTGTGTGTGTGTGTGTGTGTGTGTGTGTGTGTGTGTGTGTGTGTGTGTGTGTGTGTGTGTGTGTGTGTGTGTGTGTGTGTGTGTGTGTGTGTGTGTGTGTGTGTGTGTGTGTGTGTGTGTGTGTGTGTGTGTGTGTGTGTGTGAGCTTGTAGATCTGCTATTTTCAGCATGCAACCAAGTGTAAAATGACTTATACTGGATCTCTTGTCCACTGGTCCCTTCCTAACATTTTAGTCTAAAAGGTTTTTTGTTGTCTATGTGTTGATCAAAAAAAATGGAATCAATGAAAAGTAGTAAAAAGTGCTTTGGACAAAACCTCTTGACTCCATTGGACCCTCAAACTGTCTTCTAAAGCAGACAGGGTCCAATGGAGTTAACCCCCTCTCCCCCTCTCATGGACCCTCAAACTGTCTTCTACAGCAGACAGGGTCCAATGGAGTTAACCACCTCTCCCCCTCTCACGCAATGAAGCACAGCACCAACTTAGATGAGGCAGTATTGCTTTGTTTTCCAAATATACGGTTTTCTTCATTTCCTGATTTTTGAGTTGTGCAACCACTCCCTTACGGAGCTGTGTGTGGGTAGGTGGCTGGGTGCGTCTGAGCACGAAAACAGCATGGTTGTTTTTCACCACCTGTGCGCAACCTAACACACACACAAACACACACGCACATATTAACTGTATATATGGTGATTTCGGGTGTGACAGTACAGTACAGTACAGTAGAGGGTACAGTAGAGGGAACAGTAGAGGGACCCCCCACACGGTAACTGTCATTTCTCAACCGTTTCGGACACGGGGTGGCTCGCCGGAATCGGGCCGGCACCCTGGGTGCGTTCCTGTGGGTCTGGAACCCCCCCGGGGACCCCCACACAGAGTTGCACCACTCACTTCACACAGGTTTTTTGGTTTCTTTCAGCACGGCCCTAAGCTGGCTCTCTACCTGCACGAGATGATCATGGATGGTTATTGTTTCTTTCAGCACGGCCCTAAACTGTCTCTCTACCTGCATGAGATGATCATGGATGGTTGTTGTTTCTTTCAGCACGGCCCTAAGCTGGCTCTCTACCTGCACGAGATGATCATGGATGGTTATTGTTTCTTTCAGCACGGCCCTAAGCTGGCTCTCTACCTGCACGAGATGCTGCACGACCACAAGGACAACCTCTCCAAGGAAGAGCAGAGCGCCGTGGGCATCTTCATGACCTCGCTCAAGCTGTGCGGTCATCGATGCATACCGCCCAACGCGCCACACAAACCAGAAATGCTCAAGGCTATCAAAGAGGTAAATGCACACAAAATAAAGGTCCCCTTTCGAATGGGCAGCGATTAAAGATGAACGTTCGGTGAAAAGGAAGGCAATCCGCACACTGACCTAGAGCCAGTCAGGTAATACCTGATGAAGACCCACACGGGTAGCCAGTGGTGTGCACAGATAGACAGTATTAGACACTAGGGGGTGCTAGAGCACCCCCTGCCCTTTTGGCAATGTGCCCTTTTGAAAGAAAAAAAACAAAAAAAAATTGTACACTGTACAGTATGTGGACCATGGTGACATTGATCAATTCTTGATAAAAAGCTTCTAATATATTATTTAGGCCCCACAATATATAAATCTCACACTATTAAGGCAACCGGCCGGTTCCACACGCTGCACAAGGTGCCCTTATTTTGACTTGAGCACCTGCCCCTCTAAATGTCTGTGCACGCCACTGCGGGTAGCAACATATTTTCTTCTCTGCAAATAAAGTCCCTGGGAGCTCTGTCTAGATCTGTGTTTTCACTGTACTGTACATATCTTTTGTTCAGCACCTGTAGCATGTTTTGAGATGTGCGTGCTTCCCTTTGGACTCTATTCCTAAAGATGAACATTCCTCATTAGATGAGCCTCTCTAAGCGTTCCGCAGCCATCCAATGTTTAACAGTACTGTGTGCTCCTCTAAATACCACCACAGCCCAAAGCCAGTCGGTTTTCTAACTAGGCCAGGGAAACAATATTCTACCTCATGCATTTCAGGACCAACTTGTCCTCGAGAAACGACTTGTGATTTTCATTTAATCTAGGAAAAGATCAAGTACGAGGGAGAGGAGAAGACCAGCAAGGCGGCGTGGGAAAAGAAAATGTCCAACACGCAGAGAGGGTGAGTCACGTTGTATTCCTAAGCTGCTGCGTTGGTTTTCCTCACAGTGCAGATACCAGCAGAGTATTGGTTGTTATCTGCTTTTTTCTTTTCTCGATGCAACTGTTCCATCCATTTGTTTCTGTCCTCTGCTGCTGACTGCAGTCTCATGCAGCGGCTAGACGGAAAGTCAAAGGACATTTCCAAGATCGCCGCCGACATCACCCAGAATGTGTCTCTGCGGCAAGGCATGGAACGGAAGAAAGTCATCCAGCACATCAGAGGTCTCTACAAGATTGACCTGAGTGCCAGCCGGCACTGGCAGGAGCTGGTGCAGCAACTCACACATGACCGGTGAGCGCCAAAGGGCTGTGTAATGAGCCAACAGTACGTTTTAACAGCGGGGTACAGACAGCCTGGGTGTATCTATTTTCCGGAAGTGCGTTATTATAGTCTACGTCTACGGGACCCGGCAACTACTAGCGATAGCGAAAGTCAGAAAAGTCGGGGGAGAAACGTCGTTCAAAAACATATTTTAACTTTTGGACGACGTCATCGTCTGGCAATAGCCAATCAAATTCATGTGTTGCTTTGTTTGCCCTCCACGCGGAGCGGCGATACGTTTTAATGACAGCAAGAACTACTACCACTAGGAGATTTTTATCGCCCAGAGTCGCCGCTGTTCGCCCGCTGTTAGAATGTCTACATGTCGTCCTTGGGCAAGACACTGAACCTGCATTGCCTCCAATGAGTTGGTCGATGTGAGCTCGCCACCATTGGTGTGTGAATGTGGGAAGTGAGGACGCTGGCGTTGACTGTTCACCTCTTCACCTCCCAATGTATGAATGAATGTACCATGCTTTGAGCACTTGGAAAAGTGCTATAAAAATGCTATTCATTATTATTATTATTATTATTAAAATAAGCTCTATATGAGAGCTATAATGGAGCGTTATGTTGAACTGTGTGTGTTTTTTAGTGCCGTTTGGTACGACCATACCTCCTACCCAACGTCCTGGCAGCTGGACCCCACTGAAGGACCCAACCGGGAACGCCGGCGGCTGCAGCGCTGCTACCTCACCATCCCCAACAAATACCTTCTCAAAGACAGACGCAAGGCCGAGGGTAAATACATACAAATACCTTCTCAAAGACAGACGCAAGGCCGAGGGTAAATACATACAAATACCTTCTCAAAGACAGACGCAAGGCCGAGGGTAAATACATACAAATACCTTCTCAAAGACAGACGCAAGGCCGAGGGTAAATACATACAAATACCTTCTCAAAGACAGACGCAAGGCAGAGGGTAAATACATACAAATACCTTCTCAAAGACAGACGCAAGGCCGAGGGTAAATACATACAAATACCTTCTCAAAGACAGACGCAAGGCCGAGGGTAAATACATACAAATACCTTCTCAAAGACAGACGCAAGGCAGAGGGTAAATACATACAAATACCTTCTCAAAGACAGACGCAAGGCCGAGGGTAAATACATACAAATACCTTCTCAAGGACAGACGCAAGGCCGAGGGTAAATACATACAAATACCTTCTCAAAGACAGACGCAAGGCCGAGGGTAAATACATACAAATACCTTCTCAAGGCCCGCCAAAATACATTTTAGTCGACTAAATAAACTGTAGATTCAGTCGACTAAAATCTTATGATATTTAGTCGATTAAAACACGACTGAGAACAAGACTGACTTAGTCTTAGTGATAGAAATTTGCTGCCAAAAATAACACTGATACAAATACTGGGCTTCCGGCGAGTTTGGCCGTGTGTCATCGTGACCGTTGGGTCTGATGCCTGTTATTGTGTCAGACAGTCCTCCATCTACTCTGGTAGCGTCTCGTTCATTGTCCTGTACTGTACTGTGCCTCCTCCTCTGTGGCCGTCTAGACGTTCATTGTCCTGTACTGTACTGTGTCCTCCTCTGTGGACGTCTAGACGTTCATTGTCCTGTACTGTACTGTGCCTCCTCTGTGGCCGTCTAGACGTTCATTGTCCTGTACTGTGCTGTGCCTCCTCTGTGGCCGTCTAGACGTTCATTGTCCTGTACTGTACTGTGCCTCCTCTGTGGCCGTCTAGACGTTCATTGTCCTGTACTGTACTGTGCCTCCTCCTCTGTTGCCGTCTAGACGCTGCAAAGCCTCCGCTGTCCTTCCTCTTTGAAGATAAAACCCACTCGTCCTTCTCGTCCACTGTGAAGGACAAGGCCACCAGCGAGCCCATCAGGTACGATGACTCTGCCTCTCGCTATTTCTATCCTGCCTTTCTCTAAACACGGTGAAACCACACGGAAATGCAGATGAATGTCAATGATATGATTCCTCCACTGTTGCTAGTGTACCGGTGACACTAAAACGTCTCAGATGTGTGGAGTTTGCATGTTCTCCCCGTGTCCCCTAGGGTAGGTACCCTCACACAAACATGCAGTAATCCTGCTCTCTAAACTGCCTCTCCCTGGCCAGCCGGGGCACCTGATGGAGGGGAAAGGAACTGGTTGGAATAACGTGTTCCTTCCACGCGCTACGTCCAACCAGGGAAACTCCCCCCTGTCAGGTGTAAAGGAGCAACTTGGACACTCATGCATGAAGGAAGCATGAGTTCAAGTCTGTTGCTCTCCCCAGGTTTGCGGAGGGTGTGTAGAGCCCAGGATCACATAAGATAATTGACACAGGGGTGAAAAATGGGTTACAAAATCGTGGGATAAAGAAATTATATAAAAAATAAAAAAATAAACTAAAACGTCTCAGCTCGAGTTAATGTATTTCCTTGCATGGCTTCAATGTATTTTTTTAATCCTTAGGTTCACCCGGCGATGCGTTAGTGTTGCCCCCTCCAGAGAGACAGCAGGGGAGCTCCTTCTGGGTAAGACACTGGCAACCCTCACAGTTTGCTGTACACAGAGGGCTCTATTGTCCTCCCATGCTAAACCCCTTATCCCTAAAATACTTTGCCTTTTTTTTACTATTTTGAAAAACATTTTTGAATAGTTCATCTAGCCGATCTACATCGACATGTAGCTTGTTGTAGATTGGCTATTTTAACTATTTTCCTACAAGCTCATAGCGCGGCACCGAGTGCCGCGCTATGAGCTTGTAGGTCTGCTATTTTTCAATAGCTAAAGTATAACGTAATGCTTAAAACACAGTAGTTTTGTTTTTCAAAGTTCACCAAGTCCGAATCATACTGTGTTACAGGGAAGTCTGGGATGTACTTTGTGGAAGACAACGCGGCTGATGCTCAGGACAACCAGGTAAAGTCACACAGGACTGTGTAAAATAATGCTTATCATCATCACCTTTATTTATACTCTGGAGTACAATTGAGGGAAAGCCCTCATTTTCACTGTAGCCGAGGTTACAATTACAATACAAATCAAAAGTACATCCAGTACACCTTATATATAAAATCAGGGTAAATTACAAAGGAACTTCAAGCAGAACAGCTTAAAGTTGTTCATATATAAAGTTATACGTCTCGGATGGTGTGATGATACTGCATTATGAGAGCTTGTACATCAGCTATTTTTGGAGAACCACTGTTCTAAACCACTATTGCAAAATGTTCTGGAAAAACGTGCGTTGATAGCTCCAATCTAAAATGACACGGACGCATTAGGGCTTTAAGCAACTAGTCGACTATTCAACTAGTCGACTAGTAAATCCACTTGTCGACCTTGTTGGTACTAGTTGACTAGTACCCGTTTTTTCTCCCGTTTTTGTAGGCCTCAAGATCAGCTAGAATGCTAGATTATAGTCACCAATGTACACAGTTTTTAAATGTACAAATATCATAAAAAAATGTAATTAAACAAACACTTTTTTTTTACATAATAGGTAGTTAAACAACTAGTCGACTAGTAAACTAAGCAACTAGTCAACTAGTAAAAATCACCAGAAGTGAAAGCCCTAGGACGCATGCTTTGCTTCCCCTGGTTCTTAATGGGTTTTTAACTAACGTCTTTGGAACAGAGCGTTCACGGCGAGACGGAGGCGGCCTCGTTCTCCTGGACGTACGAGGAGATCAAAGAGGTCCATAAGCGCTGGTTTCAGCTCCGAGACAACGCTGTGGAGATCTTCCTCACCAACGGCAGGACCCTGCTGCTGGCCTTCGACACCACCAAGGTACGGCATGGTCACAATAAGCAATTGTGGAAAGTAACCAAATACATTTACTTAAGTACTGCACCCATTTAGACCTGAGGACGATTCTCGTGATAGACTCCTGCCCTATGGGCCACATGACGCACGCACGCACGCACGCACGCACGCACGCACGCACGCACGCACGCACGCACGCACGCACGCACGCACGCACGCACGCACGCACGCACGCACGCACGCACGCACGCACGCACGCACGCACGCACGCACGCACTCACTCACTCACTCACTCACTCACTCACTCACTCACTCACTCACTCACTCACTCACTCACTCACTCACTCACTCACTCACTCACTCACTCACACTCTCTCTCTCACACACACACACTCTCACACACACACACACTCTCACACACACACTCACTCACTCTCACTCACACACACACACACACACACACTCTCTCTCACACACACAAAACAACAGCAGGTGTCTGCAGTGAAAGAGTCTACATGGGCGGGGAAAATGAAAAATGGTTAACGCATAAAAAATAAAAATAAATCTCCTCACCCTTCTTTATGTTTCTGGGCCGTACTACGTGCTGCACAGTTCAACCAAATCTCATCACCCTTCTCTATGTTTCTGGGCCGTACTACGTGCTGCACACAGTTCCGCGACGACGTCTACCACAACATCCTGACCTCTGACCTGCCCAACCTGCTGGAGCACGGCAACATCACGGCGCTCACGCAGCTGTGGGGCTCGGGCCAGATCTCCAACTTCGAGTACCTCACGCACCTCAACAAGCACGCCGGGCGCTCCTTCAACGACCTCATGCAGTACCCCGTGTTCCCCTTCATCCTGCGCGACTACATCAGCGAGACGCTGGACCTGCAGGACGCCGCCATCTACAGGTCGGCACGCCACACAGCACTCCGTTCATGTACTCAAGCCATTTTAGACCTGACGTCGAAATTTAAAATACCTCATGTTTCTGTATCAGTGGTGCTCAATATTTCATGTCAAGGACCTCCAAAAATATATGTAATTGGCCACCGACCCCCATCTGAAAATATGTTGTTCCAGGAACCCCCAAGCAAATATTTGAGTTAAAAACGTTCACTCTGAAAGAATATATATTCAAAGATTTGAGTCACATTTTCACGATTTTTCAAAAATAGCAGACCTACAAGCACCGAGTGCCGCGCTACGAGCTTGCAGATCTGCTATTTTTCAATAGCTAAATTATAACACCAAAAGGGGTTCACGTTCAGAATGGGTTAAGCCATTTAGACCCGATGCCAGATTCTAAGAATCGCTTTTAAAACATGACAGTTTTCTGAAAAGCCCTACAGTGTGTTTCTAGAACACAGTTTGCCGGCCACTGCTACAGAGCTGACAATGAGCTTATATCTTCCCTTCTTCTCTGGAGTCCTGCCTCAAAGCAGACCAGAGGTAGAAAACTGTCGTTCCCTCTGATGTCATCGCTAGGGACACATGCATCAGTAAGCAGGAACTGGGGATGGCAATGAAGGACCGGAAAGTCTGGCGTGACTGGCATCGTGAAATCCATGATCTCGACCGCGGTCGAAAAATGATGTTTCTATATCAGTGGTGCTCAAACTATTTCAAAATATGAGCTAATCAGATTTATTTTATGGGCTTTTCAGACTATCATGAATAAGGTCAGATGTGGTTAATTGACACATTCTCTGTTCTTGATTAATTCGATGCTCTTCTGCACAAGACTTAATGGATCTCCCTCCTCTTGAGTTAAGAAGCGCTCATCATTCATCATCAGTGCAACACGAGCCAGCATCCATCCATCCGTTATTTACTGCTTTTCTCTTCTTTTCCTTTGTGCCTCGTGGTCACCCTGCAGGAACCTGATCAAACCCATCGCCGTCCAGTCCAAGGAGAAAGAGGATCGCTACGTGGACAATTACAAAGTACGCCTCAGCTATAGTACTATGAAGTGTTGTGTTGCATTACCGAGAGCTCTGAGAGACTGTGTGTGTGTGTGTGTGTGTGTGTGTGTGTGTGTGTGTGTGTGTGTGTGTGTGTGTGTGTGTGTGTGTGTGTGTGTGTGTGTGTGTGTGTGTGTGTGTGTGTGTGTGTGTGTGTGTGTGTGTGTGTGTGTGTGTGTGTGTGTGTGTGTGTGCGCGTGCGCGCAAATTTTCTTTTTAGTCATAGTGTTAGTCTAGTTTTAGTCGACTAAATATAAGATTTTAGTCGACTAAAATGTATTTTGGCAGGCCTTGATGGGGTCGTAATGACGATGCCGATCTACAAGCTCACAACGTGTCACGCTGCGGCGCGTTGTAGACCTGCTATTTTCAGCATGCAACCAAGCGACTAAAGTGACTTGTGTTAATTTGTTGACTAAATTGTCATCATAGCTTTAGTTTAGTTTTTATTCAGTTTTCCTCCGTGGAAAAAAAGGTATTCGACGAACATTTTTCGTCACAGTTTTAGTCTGACAGTGTTGTTTTTGGCAGAAAATGTCTATTTTAGTTTTAGTCATAGTCTCTTGAATAGTTTTGATTTAGATTTAGTCGCATTTTAGTCACATGGAATGTTTTAGTGTTAGTCTAGTTTTTAGATTTTAGTCGACTAGATTTTAGTCGACTAAATCTACAGTTGATTTAGTTGACTAAAATGTATTTTGGCGTTCAGCCCCACGTGAGCCGTGGGGCTGAACGTGGTTTCGTCAGATAACGTTTCTTTCTCAACTGATTCTTGTAGCTTGGGGTCACCACATGAATTCAAGAGGGTGCCCAGTGATATCCCTTGGGCAAATTTATCACTGGGCACCTAACAAATCCCTGAAAATAAAGTTTTATGGTATTGCATGCAAATTACTTGGTCTAAATGCATCAAATTTGCTTTCTACATGTGTTTATGAATGTGGATAGGCACAAAGTATTAGATTTATGATGAATGCATTATGAATTAATGCAAATCCCATAAAATATATCGTTTGAGATCTAAAGTCATCAATTTAGCTTTCTAGAGTGTTTATCAATGAATGTGGACATCAGAATACGGCATTTTTGCAAATGCAACAAATTTGCATTCCAAAATAAATGCTTATTTGGAAGTGGTCATGTCCACCACACCTCCTTTCCTATGAATTAACTCACTTATTACTTTATTACACTTATTACTTATACTTAATTAACACACTTTATAATTGCACAAATGTCATCTGGGGCAGGTCTTTAGGTAGATTGGTAGGGTTCAGTGGCCTGATAGATCTGTCTTTTTCCATCCAAACTACTCTCGGTCTCATGCTGGTGGAAGATGCCCATCAACATTTTGCCACAAAGTGGGGGATCTACATTCTCAATTAATCTGTTGGTTGGTGGTGGTAGTGCAGCTGGTTTGAAGTACATGCATGACCTATCTATTTATGGGTTGAATCAGTGGGGTGAGAGCGGCTATCTTTGGGAGAGCTTTTGCTCTGTTTGTCTGTATGGATATACTGTTGTATTGTTTGTGTAATGGATGTATTGTATGTACTGTTCATCTGTGTTGAGGACCCCCTCTAAAATGAGATGATGCATCTCAAGGGGCTTATCCTTTCAATAAAGGTATATAAATTAGCATTCCATCCTCTGTGAACATGGCAGTTAAGACTGGTACCAGCTCATAGGCAAGGGCATCCTCCACATGAACATCACAATCACTAGACAAGAGTACCGTTGAATAGATAGAATTTAGGTCATACACTTTGGAGTGTATCATTTGAATGGATTTGGCTGTTGTTGCCACCATCTTCACTTTAGATGGGATGGTCTTGTAAAATACCTTTAACCATGGTCTTTTCAAAATCTTTGTGTCTACATTGTGTCTACATTGACAACTGGTGTGATGACCACATCATGTATGAATACATATTGGAGAAAGTAATGAAATCTCATAATGCTATTTTTGGGGGAAATGTTCGGTGGATGTTTGGTGCAAGATGCCCAAGATAGATGATCTGAAAGGGTTAATATGCAACCACCTGATAATAAATATGCTACAGTCTCAATTTGACTTGGTTATTGTGCATACAATTTAATTCTCAAAAGATATATTTGATGGCATGTTGGGGTTTTCAGGGATGAAGGGGTTAATAATGTGCATTAATAAATCATGCATTAATCACACATTTTATACATTGTGCATCTCCACAAACACTGTAGAAATCAAAGTTGATGCATTTAGACCAAGTATTTTGCATGAAATACCATAAAACTCTATCTTGGGTGGATTTTTTGTGTTTCGGGCATTAAGGGGCTAATAACTAAAAATGCCCAAGGGATATCACTGGGCACCCTCTTGAATTATTAAGAGGTGCCCCAAAGCTACAAGAATCAGTTGACAAAAAAACTTTATCTGACGAAACCACGTTAAGCCAAAAATCACCCATTGGTTCCTGGCATGCAACCAAGTGTAAGATGACTTATACTGGATCTCTTGTCCAGTGTCCACTAGTCACTTCCTAACATTTTCATTTTCATTTAGTTTCCATTTAGTTTTCGTCAGTGGAAAAAAAAAAGGTAGTCGACGAACATTTTTCGTCTTAGTTTTAGTCGATGAGGAAATCAACATAACAAGTGGTTGTGTTTCCCCCTCCTGCAGTACCTGGAGGAGGAGTACAGGAAGGGTGTGCGTGAGGACGACCCCATGCCTCCCGTGCAGCCCTACCACTACGGCTCCCACTACTCCAACAGTGGCACGGTGCTCCACTTCCTGGTCCGCATGCCGCCCTTCACCAAGATGTTCCTGGCCTATCAGGGTGACTACAATGACCAACCGTCTTAACCCATTTTGGGCGGGAACCCCTTTTGGTGTTTTAAACATTGTTATAATTTAGCTATTGAAAAAATAGCAGATCTACAAGCTAGTAACGCGGCACTCGGTGCCACGCTATGAGCTTGTAGATCTGCTATTTTTCCGCATTTAGATCTGCTATTTTTCCGCATGCCGCCCTTCACCAAGATGTTCCTGGTCTATCAGGGTGACTACATTGACCACCGTCTTAAAACACATTTATACCTGAGGACGATTCTAAAAAAAAATGTCTTCTAAATAGACAATAATATTGTCTATTTAGAAGATTTTTTTTTTAGAATCGTTGATTGAGAACGGCACAGAAACAGTTTGTTCAGAATATTATTCTGAAAAAACTATGTTTCTGTGCCAGTCGTTCTCAAACAATGTCATGTCAAGGACATGACCAAAAATATATGTAATTGGCCGCCGACCCCCATCTGAAAATATGTTGATCCAGGGACCCTCCCAGAAGCAACGATTTCAGTTAAAAACGTTCGCTCTGAAAGAATATACATATATATATTTTCACGATTTTTCAAAAATAGCAGATCTACAAGCTCGTAGTGCGGCACTCGGTGCCACGCTATGTGCTTGTAGATCTGCTATTTTTCAATAGCCAAAGTATATCATAATATACCACTATACCACTGGTTCCCAAAAAGTGGCTCGGGACCCATGTGTGGGTCGCGGTACACATTTTTATGGGTCCCTTCATTTATTTATTTTTTGGTTTACTATACATTTTGTTTTGAATTGTTATTATTTCAAAACATTTTCAAAAAACATTCCCAAAAAAAAGGAAAGTTTTCCATGAATTAAAACCAAATTCAATGATTTTTGTCATTTGATGGAGAAATAAAAGAAAAATCAAAGAAATTAGAAAGCAAATGTTAAGTAGTAAAAATAGCCGATCTACAAGCTCATAACGTGGCTCAAAGCGCAAAGCTAATCTCTCTTTTGGGTCTCGGCCTGAAAAGTTTGGGAACCACTGCTCTATACTTAGTACATGTGACTTGAGTTGGCTTTGTTCTTGGTCTGCTTTTTCCCCCCTCTGCACACCAAGGGCTCCATTTTCGTCACCGCTAAACCCCTTATCCCTAAACTTCTTTGCCTTTTTTTTACTATTTTGCAAAACATTTTTGAATAGTTAAAATGGCCAGTCTACAAGCTCACAACGTGTCAATGTAGTTTGGCTAGTTGAACTATTCAAAAATGTTTTTCAAAATATAAAAAAAAGGTAAAGAAGTTTAGGGATAAGGGGTTTAGCCGTGACGAAAATGGAGCCCCAAATCTCTTGGCCTAAAAGAGCCGATCTACAAGCTCACAACCCATCGTGTTGCAACATGTTGTGAGCTTGTAGACCTATGATTTTTGGCAACTAGCGATGCTAGTGTTCACCACAAATAAAACAAAAGACATTAGTGATGTCGTCTTTGTTTGTCTGTATGTCTTTTTTTATACTGATAACCCATGTCTGTTTAACAAAAGATAACTTGTACTTTGTATGGCTCTCTGGATAAGAGCGTCTGCTAACTGCCTAAATTGTAGGTTGATCATTGACGTTTATCTTCGGGGAAAAAAGCTTTTAGCGTCATTGAGTTCCACCTGTCTGCATCATGTCGGCAGCTCTATCTTGGAACCCTTAATGTGCTAGGTCTAATGGAGGAACTCAGATGTGACTGTGTGATACTACAGCACTGTGGTGGTGGTGGATCATATGTGACCAGATTTGACTGAGAGCCTGCCATCGCGCAAAATCCAGCTTTTCACCAGAGGAGAAAAACATTTTTTTTGTTTTGTTTTTTAAATGAGTTATTAGAGGGTATGCGTGTGACATCATCATCAAACCAGGAAGTTATGCAGGAACGCCTACTGAGTGGCAAAAAACTACTTTCTGGCCTTGACAGCCCATACATCCACACAGAAAAGTCTTATCTGATTGCATTAAACAACATTAAACAATGTTAAACTCACTTTGCCTGTTGCTTTGCTACTCGATTTGCCACTCGATGTGCCATTCACTTTAAGCATGCGCATACTCTCTATTGGACAGGCAGACTCTTCACATACTAGAGCGTGTCTGAAATAAGTGTCAGAGGTGAAATCAACATGTAAATATGAAATTGCTCTATAAGCTATATCTCCAAAACTGGTGGGTCAAACTGAACAACCAATATGTCAATTTGAAGCTATGATTCCCTGCTTTCACATGACATGAAAAAACGAAAATTCTAAAAAAATCCAATGACAGTCCCTCAGTCAAATTTAGTCACATATGTATTATTATTAACCATGAAAACATGTTCTCTCTGATGCTGTGAACCCTCTTTATTTCGTCCAAATACTGACCAGTTCCCTGTCCAGTGTCACTTCCTCTAATATCTTTCTTCTTGTCATCGACTTTTTCCTTCATCTCTCCTCTCGCTTTTGAGCCTCTGAAGTGCACCATCTTGTTTTAATGTGGTTGTAAATGAATGCGGCTCAGCGAACAAGCTTCTCTGAGAGCCATGAAAGGGAAATCTTTTTCAATCAGGGGAGCCGAATCTCTAATTAGTGTTGTGTGTGTGTTTTGGCCCTAATCAGACCAGAGCTTTGATATCCCGGACCGGACCTTTCATTCCATGAACACCACATGGCGTCTCTCCTCCTACGAGTCCATGACCGACGTCAAAGAGCTCATCCCGGAGTTCTTCTATCTCCCCGAATTCCTGGTCAACAGAGAGGGTAGGAGTTTAGATATTATTTTTTTACCATTCTTTGAATCGATAATTTCTATCTTTAACCACTCTTGGAGCAGAAATGCAATGTGAATGAAACATGCTATGAGCTTGTAGATTGGGTATTGTTTGACGGCATTGAATTCTCTGAACATTCTTTTAAAAATGCACACGATACTTTTATTCTTTTATTTCTTTATACATATATATTTTTTTCTTCCTCATTGTGCCTCTGAAGGCTTTGACTTTGGGGTGCGTCAGAACAGCGAGCGGGTCAACCACGTCAACCTGCCGCCCTGGGCCCGCAACGACCCGCGACTCTTCATCCTCATCCACCGGCAGGCCCTGGAGTCGGACCAGGTGTCCCAGACGCTGTGCCAGTGGATCGACCTGGTGTTTGGCCTCAAGCAGAAAGGCAAAGCCGCCGTCCACGCTATCAATGTCTTCCACCCAGCGGTAAGTAGTGTCTTCCACCCAGCGGTGTGGAACTCTCTTCCCCTGGCTGCATATCAGACTGGCAACCTCAGTTGATGACTTTAAGAGGCGGCTAAAAATGAGCCCCCCCCCCCAGAAGCAAATATCTGAGTTAAATACGTTCGCTGTGAGTTAAAAAAAATAGCAGATCTACAAGCGAGTGCCGCGCTATGAGCTTGTAGATCTGCTATTTTTCAACAGCAAAAGTTTAAAATAATGGTCAAAGTGGTTAAAAGCTTAAGGTGACACAGATGCGTCCTCGCGTCTAAATGGGTTAACACGTTGCTCATTTCCTAGTCTTAGTGGGGGGTGGAGGAGGGCTAACGCCATCGCATTATTATTGGAGATTGTCCTAAAATACATCTCATCTTTCCTGAAATGGGACTCTGAACCCTACCACACCCGGTCAAGTAATTTCCCCAAATTCAAGGTACCAAAAGTTAACTCTGAACTAGGTAAATAAATCTGCCTTTAGCTTCTGTGGCCCTAATACATGGAACGACCTACAAAAGACATTAAAATTGACCACATTGGTACCCTTGCATCGTTTTAAAACCTTGGTGAGCATACAGACCCCCACAGTGTGTAACTGTTTTTAGATCATTTTGAAATTTGTTTTAGCTTTTATTTGAAATTTGTTTTAGCTTTTTATTTGTAAACCTACCGGTATGTAATTTCACATGCATACCTTGTATTGTATTCTTTGTTTTTATTTTCCTGATCTTCTGAATGTATTGTGATGTTTTTCTATTACTCGACGACACTGAAAATGACAGTGTAATTTCGAGAATAAATAAAACTTGAATTGCTAACGTTCTAGTTTCACTCCCTCTTCCCCCCTAAGACGTACTTCGGCATGGACGTTTCCGCTGTGGAGGACCCGGTCCAGCGCCGTGCCCTGGAGACCATGATCAAGACTTACGGCCAGACGCCCAGACAGCTGTTCAATGCCACCCACGTCAGCAGGGCCGGACCCAGGCTCCTCATGGATGGGGAGCTGCCTGCAGCCATGGGTCTCCTGGTGCAGCTGGCCTTCAGGGAGAACAGAGAACAGGCCAAGGAAATAGTCTTCCCGGTAAGCTATTGTGCCAGATGGGCAACTTTAACTTAACTTAAACACAATCAGTGCCACCTGTTGGACAGAGAGTGTTGTGCAGGTGCCAGAGAAAGAGGACAAATAAAATAATAAATGGGCGTGCGCACGGTCCGTGTGCACGTCGCGTGCACGCCGGATAAACATTTGTTTAAAAAAATATATATATATATATATATATATTTACCACAGACGAAAAACAGTTTAAGTCCAAATTTCAGACTGACCCCTCCACGAAAAAGCCTCGTTGTCCTGACCCCTTATCTATCATTTATACATTATGGATCAATAGTGTGGACTTTTGTTCTGTTATTTTGGACTGTTATTCGTCTGTGGCATATAATATTATTATTATTAAATAAAAACGTAATATTACGTTCTGACAAAGGAGGGTTGTGCTGCTAAAAACGGATCAAAACATTTTGGCACAGAATGTGTTAGAATGTGTCAGTTTGTGTTTGCATTAGGCCACGGACCCCCTTAACTCTTGACAGTGTACACAATCAAAGAGTGAACCAAATGGACCCCATGGTCCATTTGGAGGTGAGGGACATCTCTCATCTGAGGTGAGAAATGTCTGTATTGCAGTAATTGGGAGTTGGTGCACCTCAGCAAGCGTTGATGATAGGCACCATTAGATGATTAACACCAGCCATTCCGAAGGAGTCTCATCATGACAACCAGTGGCGTGCACAGATAGACACTAGGGGGTGCTAGAGCACCACCTGCCCTTGCCCTCTGGACAGCAATGTGCCCTTTTGAAGAAAAATAATAATAATTGTACAGTATGTGGACCATGGGGACATTGATCAATTATTGATTAAAAATAAGCTAATATATTATTTATGCCCCAAAATCTATAAATCTCACACTTTTAAGGCAACCGGCCGGTTCCACGCGCTGCACAAGGTGCCCTTTTTTCACGTGAGCACCTGCCCCTCTAAATGTCTGTGCACGCCACTGATGACACTACACTCGCAGTGTAGTTCCCTAAGTGGGGTCCGGGGACCCCCACGGGTACTTGAGGGAGTTCCAGGGGGGACCCAGCTAAATGATCATTTGGAACCAAATGGACCCTTATGCGTCTGTAACTCAGAGAGTGTACAAATGGAACCAAATGGACCCGTTAGGGTCCATTTGGTTCCATTTGTACGATCTCAGAGTTAAATTAGCATTGATTTTACAATATAAATTGGGGGTCCCAGAGATAGAAATGCTATTAAATGGGGGTCCGTAGACTAATGCATGTCAACTTGAAAATCACTGCTAGAGCCGTAAAGATCTTCTCTTATGGGGGTCCCTGGCATATCCTTTCAAATGGGGGGTCCACAGGGCTAATTAGTGTCCATTTGGGGGTCCTTGACATGAAAAAGTTTGGGAACCAGTGAGCTACAGTATAGCACAACCTACCATTGTTCTAGAAGTGTAATAGAGTGGATATGATTCGGTGGGTTTTCTCACATGAAGTCCATCTATCTACCTTGTTGCTGCAGAGCCCACTCCCCTGGATCAAGGGTCTGAAGTGGGGTGAATATGTGGGCTCTCCCAGCGCTCCAGACCCAGTGGTATGCTTCAGCCAGCCCCACGGGGAGAGGTTTGGATCTCTGCTGGCTCTGCCCACGCGAGCCATCTGCGGCCTGTCGCGCAAGTTCTGCCTCATGATGATTTACAGCAAGGAACAAGGTATCATATTGTTTGTTTTCTGATTCGTATATTTAAGAGTGCTGTTGTAAAATGCCGACTTGTATATTGTTGATTTGTGTTCTGTATTGGGCTACATTGAAAATGAGGGCCTGCCCCTCAATTGTACTCCGAATTGAATCGAAAAATAATGGATAGAATGAACACTTAAGACAATAATCAATTCCTATTCCAGGTGTGAGGAGCATGCACAGCACAGACATCCAGTGGTCGGCCATCTTGAGCTGGGGCTATGCCGACAACATGCTGCGTCTCAAGAGCAAGCAGAGCGAGCCGCCCATCAACTTCATCCAGTGCTCGCAGCTTCACCAGGTGGGCTGATCAGTGTTGTTTTGGTCGACTAAAACCAAGACGAAAAATGTTCGTCGTCTAACTTTTTTCACTGACGAAAACTAAGCTATGATGACTAAAACTAAGACTAAATATATTGACAATTTCGTCAACATATAAAAACTAGGCTAAAATGTTAGGAAGGGACTAGTGGACAAGAGATCTAGTCATCAAGTCATTTTACACTTGGTTGCATGCTGAAAATAGCCGATCTACAAGCTCGCAGCGCGACGCGTTGTGAGCTTGTAGATCTGCTATTGTAAAATCAGCCATTACGACGGCATCCAGGCCCGCCAACATACATTTTAGTCGACTAAATCACCTGTAGATTTAGTCAACTGAAACTAGACTAACACTAAAACATTCCGGGTTGACTAAAATGTGACTAAAACTAAATTAAAACTATTCAAGAGACTGCTGATGATGGACCTCAAGTTTGACTCCCAACAAACTCACCCATGTTTAGACATTTTAGATGCATGCGATATCACAGGAATGTACTATAAGTGGACTCAACTACACCATAAATAACCTTGTGTCACCAGGCTTTCCACCTCGGAGGAAAGCCTGGTCTGTGTTACAAAATTGCTGTGTGAACCGGTCTGGTGCGGATGATATCGCTACGTCATGTTGTAGTATTGTTTTGTAGTCGTCAGGCAGGAACAATCAATCGGAACTTCCTTTTCCCTCAAACCGGAAGAATAACAATAAAAGCCTGCAGCTTTTATTGAGAAAAATCGGTTTGAGGGAAAAGGAAGTTCCGGAAGATCAATGACTACAAAACAATGACTACAACATGACGTAGCGATATCATCCGCTCCCGAACGGATCATAAACCCGAAAAGGAATGCTGCCCAGTACTGATTGCAGAGCCCCCCCCCCCCCCCCCCCCCCCCCCCTTCAGTTCAACTAACGTATCACTTGGCTACATTAGTTAGTTTACTCACTGTGTGTGTGTGTGTGTGTGTGTGTGTGTGTGTGTGTGTGTGTGTGTGTGTGTGTGTGTGTGTGTGCGTGCACCAGGTGACCAGCTGTGCCTGGGTGCCCGATAGCTGCCAGCTCTTCACGGGCAGCAAGTGTGGAGTCATCACCGCCTACAGCAACCGCTTCACCAGCACCACGGTGGGTTACCATGACAACGCCCCCACACTCCCCTGCTTCCTCTAATCATCCACCTCCACACAGCACCAACCCACCCACCTTCCATTATCCCCCCACCCTCTTCCACCCACCAACACCTCCACCAGACTGCCACGCTCTGCTCTCTGTGCCGGCTTCATTAGACGTTATCGTCCCTGTCGGGCAGAAAACCTCGTATTTACAATTTTACAGATTTTCTTTTTTAATGAATTCCCCTGCTTTGTCATACAACTGTGTAGTTGTAGCGAAAATAGCTAAATCTACAAGCTCCCAACTGGAGGTCTTGTAGACAGTGGTTAACCCATTTAGACCTGAGGCCGTTTTTTCTTTTTTAAAGGGCTTCTAAATTCTAGCAGTTTTCTGAAAAACCTATGTTTCATCAGTGGTCAGTGGTTCTCAACCTTTCCATGTCAAGGACCCCCGGAATTATATGTATTTGGCCGCGGACCCCCATCTGAAAATATGTTGTTCCAGGGACATCCCCCAGAAGCAAAGATTTGCGTTAAAAACGTTCGCTCTGAAAGAATATATATTCAAAGATTTGCACCACATTTTCATGATTTTTCAAAAATAGCAGACCTACAAGCTCGTAGCGCAGCACTCGGTTGTAGATCTGCTATTGTAGATCTGCTATTTTTCAATAGATAAAGTATAACATAATGCTTAAAACACCAAAAGGGGTTAAGTCAGTCTGTGGGGTTGTATACATATTGAACCGATGAAAAGCCAGAGCTTGTGACAAAATAATAGCTACATTGGATCCATTGGGAACACAGGTCCGTCTGTCCGGCGGTCCGTCCATCCGTCCCCCCCACTCACTCCCCTTTCCTGAAAAGCAACAGTTTTTGGACATACAAGGTTTGCACCCGACAGCGAACGATATCACGTTGCCGTAGAAACGCATCCATTGAGCCACTACGAGTAGTGGGAATTATTGGTCTGGGAGTTCAGTCATCAAAGGTTTATGAAGCTTTCATGGCTTCCTATCAGCAGACAGCCAGGCTCTCGCTCTGTGTAGCCATTGATTTGATTAACAACCTTTTTCCGGAAATTTCTATGACTCATTTGTGCACACAAGTGTCTGTGAGGTGAGGTGTGGTGGTGGTGGTGTGGTGGTGGAGGGGGGGGGGGGGGGGGTGTAGCACTTAGGCCTTATTTTGTACTTAGTCATGGAGAAGGGTGTCGCATGGCGGAAGTAGAGGACTATAAGCTCCGAAGGCGTCGCGCCATGAAGCTAATTATATATCGGCTATTTTTGAAGGAAGGACATCCTCAAAACGGGGGACACCCAAGTGATTCAATGCACACACACACACACAGGCCCCGATTAACCCATTTTGGGCGGGAACCCCTTTTGGTGTTTTAAGCATTATGTTATACTTTAGCTATTGAAAAATAGCATATCTACAAGCTCTAGATCTGTAAGCTCTCCTATACCGCATGCATTCTTCCTGCCTTCCTCTGCATAATGGTTCCTGGTTGTTGTTATGCACCGTTTGCTCCCACTGCCACCCCAGGCCGGGGAAACTCCCCTCTGTCAGGTGAAAATAAGCAGCTTGGACTCCTCATGCATAGAAGGAAGCATGAGGTCAGTCCACTGCCCCCCTCCCCCATGGGTGAAAAAATGGGTTACAAAATGGGATAAAACTTAATTAAAAAAAAAAGAAAGATGAAAACTACAAAGGTGCGCTCATTAGAGATATAACTGTTTGTTTGATTTGTTTTAGCCATCAGAGATGGAGGTGGAATCTCAGGTACATCTGTACGGGCACACAGGGGAAGTCACCAGCCTGTTTGTCTGTAAGCCCTACAGCATCCTCATCAGTGTGAGCCAAGACGGAACCTGCATCCTCTGGGACCTTAACCGGTATGTTGTATGTATGTGTGTACAACACAAATCCTCACTCAAAAGGTGTACAAATGGAAGCAAATGGACCCATATAGGTCCATTTGTACACTTTCAGAGTTAAAGATGGAGTTCCGTGATTTTTTACTTTTTCTGTTTTGTCTGTGTCTATCTATGGAGTTAACATTACTCTAATAGACCCCCAGGTGTGGTTAGAATATTTAAATATGTCACTCTAATAGGGGGATCGGCATTCCATCTTCAGCCACATGCACAAAACCACCTGAATTCACATGCTTGGTATAAGTGTATTGACAACGTGTTATGCTTTTACCTTGTTTGTATAATGTCTGTAGTCTAGTGTATCCCTGAGCCTGTTATGTCATTCCAGGCTGTGTTATGTACAAAGTCTGACGGGTCACAAGAGTCCTGTGACAGCAGTGTCCGCCAGTGAGACCACAGGTGACATTGCTACAGTTTGTGACTCAGGTGAGAAACGCATTGTGCTGTGGGATTCTTTAAATCTATATTCTCATCCCTATTATTCTGGGCGTTTTAAGCATTATGTTATGCTTTAGCTATTGAAAAATAGCAGATCTACAAGCTTGTAGCGCGGCACCGAGTGCCGCGCTACGAGCTTGTAGATCTGCTATTTTTTTTAAATCGTGAAAATGTGGTGCAAATCTTTGAATATATATTCTTTCAGAGAGAACGTTTTAACTCAAATCTTTGCTTCTGAGGGGTTCCTGGAATATCATATTTTGCCTGTATACGACCTCAAACATGGTTTCTGTTTGGATGTGTATATGCAGTGGGCGGCGGCAGTGACCTGCGTTTGTGGACGGTGAACGGCGACCTCATTGGCCACGTCCACTGCAGAGAGATCATCTGCTCCGTGGCGTTCTCCAATCAGCCAGAGGGCGTGTCTGTGAACGTCATCGCTGGAGGCCTTGAGAACGGCGTGGTCAGGTAAAGCTGTGATTTATTTTATTGTGCCTTCACATTTTGAATCGGTTCGTTCTTTGACGTCTCAAGCTCTTGAAATATCCCCCCCCCCCCCCCCCCCCCAATGGATTACCTTATATTTTCCTCATGTTCAGGCTTTGGAGCACCTGGGATTTGAAGCCAGTGAGAGAAATCACCTTCCCCAAGTCCAGCAAACCCATCATCAGGTTAAATTAATTTTTATATTTTTCACACAGGCCTTTGTTTTCATTCCATGTCTATATACTGTACCTGTCTGCTGCCATTTCTTCAGGCTTGTACATCTATAGACTCAGAGTTGATATAAACACCAGGAGCTGTTAATAGTGATTATTGTGCAGAGATGACTCTCTATTCAGTCAGTGTAGCATTGATGGACCTAAATGTGTGTGGGATGGGGTTTACTCAACAATGGAAGCATTTTTGTAAGATGTATAATGATTCTAATTTGTACTTCTACTTCAAAGACAAAAGAATGGTGGTTTTACGGACCATTCTGTATTTTTGCCTCCAGATGGTTACTATGATGATCATGTTTATGCTCATTACTTACCCAAGATTATGTGTTAAAGTTATATAATTGTTTTTCTTTTCAAAAGGTAGCTTATTTTAAATAATATCTATCTATAAATGCACCACGTCTCTGTCTGTATGTACGTGTTTACGTCTGTAATGCACGTACCGGTAACTCGAAAACCGTTCGCCCCACCGACTTCAAATTCGGCACATGCGTTCCACGCCCCCACAGGGAGTGCAGTGCCCGCCACAAAAGGCCTCTGCCCGGGCTCTGGACAGGGCCCCTGCCCGGGCTCTGGACAGGGCCCCTGCCCAGGGTCCATATATGGAGCTGGCCTGTTCTGACATCACAACACTCCATATTTGGGCATGCCTGACACAGAACTCCATATTTAGGAATAAAGGGACAGAGAGAGACAGATACAGAATTCTCCATATATGGTCATAAAAGGGACACAGACAGATGGGTGGAATGGGTACTCTGACACGGGGACAACGGGTATTGCATGGATCTCCAACCATAGTTACACGCATCTCCAACTTGCATCGTTCCAAGTAGGCCAGTGCCCAACCGGCACCGCTCTAGTAATTCATAATTGCCTATGAAATGTCATTAATCCTAGACCGCACATTCTCTGATCCTGAAGACCTTCATAGGGCTACATTTGATCATTATAAACTAGGCCAAACAACAAGTCTTCACATACTGTAAGTGTAACTGTGTTAACTAGTATGCAGCAGTGGAACCTCACAAAGCAAGACAGAGCTTATGATTTAAAGATACATGAAGCCCCTCCCTGCACCAGAGATAAAGCACCAGTGCGGTACAGGTTTCCCTTCCCAGTTGAATGATGCTGTGTGACTCATCCACACTACAGTAGTATGGAAGTGAACCAACTCAGAATCCAGCTCTCTTAGTAAGCATCCATGTTAATTCTGTCGTCGATGCTAAATGGTTTTACGTGAAGTAGTGCAAGTCGTTTTTCCATTTGGGGGCTTGATGTGGCCGTCCGTTCCTCTTAACGCTCCCGTGCTCTCGTCCTTTTTCCTCAGCCTGACCTACTCGTGCGACGGACACCACCTGTACACGGCCAACAGCGAGGGCACGGTGATGGCCTGGTGCCGACGAGACCAGCAGCGGATGAAGTTGCCCATGTTCTACTCCTTCCTGAGCAGCTATGCTGCAGGCTGATGCCTCCCTGAGGCGGTACACTGTGCTGTACCCTGACTTTTACGGCTCTCTCTCTCTCTCTCTCTCTCTCTCTCTCTGCACCAGCCTTACCAAGAGCAATTCCTCCTCCTTCTCCTCCTCCTCCTCCCCCCAGGGAGAGGAAGATGTGTCGGCATGACCCAGACAGAAACCTCAACACACACACACACCCTGAACTACCTACCCCAACCTCGACCTAAAGCCATTCCCCATCTAATCAAACTCTACCAGAGCCACTCCCAGACTAAAGCAATGATATGAAAATAGTATTATATGTATATATATTTATAGACCTACTTAAATGGAATGGGTGGACAAAGATGGATGAATTTTGGCTGAGGTTGCAACAGACACTTTAATACAACATGGATTTTTGGATGTTTTCGTTTCGTTTGTTGTTTTTTTGCTCGATTTGTCTTTTTCTCCTCCTCCCCTTGTTTGGTTTTGCGCATTTGAGTCCTTTGTGTTTCCTTGTCATGCGATGACCCCTGGGCTGATATTGATTGAATGTGGGTGTTCCCGGTAAGCTGCTATAATAAGACTGGCCAAGGGCTGGTCGGGTCAGATTCTGAAGCACGAAGAGCCCCAAGTCTGACCTCCAGAGTGCATGTGCCTCCTGCATGCAGCAAGCGTTGCCTGACAGATTGTTGCAAGAGGCTCAGAAAGCACCTCGTCTCGCTGAGACGGCAGTGTGACAGAGAGCGAATCCCTTCGTTTTGGCCCTTGTGGGACTGAGAACACTATTGTCTGTGTCACTCAAATATGAACACACTAGTCTGTTTATTCAAGTCCTGTGACCCTTGAATCTCTGTCTAGATTAGAACAGTTTAGGCAGGGGAAAATGGGGAGTTGGGATGTTTCTGGGTTTTAATTGAATGACTTGCCCCAATTTGGGTGTTTTGTTCCGTTTCTTTGCATGGCAGAATGATGTTGAGCTTGTGCGATTGTGAAAACTACAGCTGTTCCATTCTTCATATTAAGGCCAGCTTTGTCCTCGACCACGATTATGATTGAACCATCGTGTCCTCTCATTTCCTACTGTCTTAAATTGTCTCCCAAATGCACTACACAACATGAACCAACTTCTCGAAGATCACTTAAGTTCATTGTTGACAGCAGAGAATAAAGCAATGATGGAACAATTAGCACCATCTACACTGTATGTGACCCGGCATTCCTTGTTGCATGAGATTATCTAACTTCAGCCGCTGTATCAGCTGAGCCTGAGGTTGGATAATGAGGGTAGCGATGAATATTGCGTGATATTTTATTTATCATAAATCACATGCCCATAGCCTTCTTCATCCACATTGAAAGTGGTATTTGATTGACACTTTAATTTAACAAATAGATTCGCATTACTGTCGGCGAGGAATTACCCTGGCTAATGAAATGGTAGTCCTGCTAGGATTACCCGACAGACAGACAGTGTGGGGAAGGAGTTGGCTGAGACCATGGCATATATGCTGCTCGCTTGCCTCGCTCTTATTTGTAAGCAGGCATTCTGTGAACCATCGACGGTCCGCTAGCTGTTTTCCCCTCTCTGTGTTTTCAACGTTTGGTTCCTTTTGTGCCCGGATGAAGCTCATGCTGATTGGGCATGTATCACCCCTTCTATTCTTAATAATAACACCTCACCCAGGGAAAATAAAGGCTGGGAATGTGATAAAGTATGTTGTTGTGTACCCCACACAGAGACATTCCTATGGCTATGAGAACCTGAACAGAGTTGCACAAGAACATGAGGGGATTTTCGGGCCAGGTCATCTTAAAGGGTGTCCTGTTCTGCCGCTCCGAAGATTTTTGAGGTCCAGCCTGTTGGTCATTGAGATTGGTTGAGCATCTGCTCTCACCTTCCTTGCTTCAGGCAATACAATTATTGATCAATAAGAGGAAAGGTCTCATCTGCCTTTCTTTGGGGGATAGTAAACGGCAACAAACCGCTATACCACGTTCATTCCATTCTCTCGACCTTCTGCACGTTCAATGTGTTTCATATCGTCTGTGTGGTCTTTAACTGAAATGGAAGAATGCAAAGCACTTTTTTTTCCCTCTCTCTAATTTTGTTTTGGCCTCCATTTCATCTTAGCCAGTTAACCGTGGTTTGACAATGAGAGGCATCGCTTTCAGATTTCATTCCATCCATTGACACATGCACATAACCCAACGTAAGGTATAGAGTCTAGTCTATATGGATTACCTCAGTCTGAGATGGTAATTATTCAGAAAATATATAAAATTAGCTCCATCATTCTAAAATGGCAGTGATAAGCATTCATGTTTGTTTTGCAGAAATTCAACTGCAATGAAAACATGCGTGTGTTCAGCTCAGCAGGGTCCTTGGCGGGGTTCCTAACATTGTACATTTCACACCTGTGTTCAACTCAAAATGTGTTTACAAGAAAAAGGGAAAACGTCTTTATCATTTCTGGACTATATATACTTAATGCATTGTCTGTTACTTGATTTTTCCTTCTGATTCAGCTGCCCTGAACTAATGCTGTGTAGTTTGTGCGACACACCTGTTTTTTTTAAAGAAAACAAGCAGGGACGCAAGGATGTTGCTGTTTGATTACTCCAAGGATGTTTACAGTGCTCTTATAATGCTTGCTTATGTACATACGTGTGCTCCTATATGCCTTTTTCCGCTCTCAAAGTTGCATCTCCAGACTGTTGTATGGTCTCCAGACTGTTGTATGGTCTCCAGACTGTTGTATGGTCGTCTCCAGACTGTTGTATGGTCTCCAGACTGTTGTATGGTCTCCTCGAGCATCAGCAGGTATAGAAGATTGTATGAATGATATTTTGAAGAAAATGACAAAATTGCAGGGAGGAAAATAGGCTACTAAAAGATTTGTCTTTAATATGCTTTCGAACACAGAAGGAAATATTGAGTGTTATTTTTCTGTTGATAAATTAAGCTATGCATAATTTAAGGTAATTGTCTTATGTTACTTAATGTGTATTGATCCCACCCCCCTCCCCCTCATTGTTTGCCTTTCTGGACTGGTTTATGATTTGGCATCCAGGAATTAAGTCCTGATGCCATTTTCTGTTTGTTCGTTTTCTTTTTTGTATGTATGGATAAACCAAGTGACCAATATTATAAATACATATATAATATTTAAGAAACTTTTAGTTGACCTGATCTGTTTTCGTCGCCTTATACCTGGACTATTTGTCAATTATTGTGTAATGTGGGACAACAGTGTGGGCCGTGGGGGGAAGGAAAACAAATCGTTCGTGTTTATTCAGGTTGATAATATTTGTATATGAAGATTCGTCGATAAACGCCTGTCATTAATTATACGAACTCATACCTGCTTGGACTATAAATCAGGGGGGGACCCGCCCGACGCCGGTGATGTCAACGCTCTGATGTATTTGTGAAATGGGGAAACCTCAATCCCAGCCAGGCTGTCGCGCTCGCCGCTCTGTAAGAAGAACGCTGCTTCGCTTGGAGTTGGAGGAGGAGGAGGAGGGGTGTGATTGCGTTTCTCACTACCAGAATTGCCCACTACTTATTTCTCTAAGCCATATTTTTTTTCTAGCTGGTGGTGGGCGAAAGCTACTGTAGGCTGTACTAGTAGCGCCTGTGTATATTCTCAGACTCAGCAGCAGCTCCTAGCCCTGCATGGTCTTGTGATTGAGTGGTTCCTGCCCCATATTCCACCGTCATAGCGAGGTCCCCCCTATGCTGCATGCGTAATCACTCTCCAAATCCTGCCGTGCGCCGTGCTGCTCATTTTGGATTGATCATCCTCCAGTCCTGAACGGAATATGCGTAAACGCACCATACCTTTCGGGGCGAGACACCACGGCAGAGCAGCACGCTGATGAAACCACGGATGAAAACGACGTCCTGCCTGGCTATAATAATCATCTGATCTGTACAACAGCGAGGGGGGTTTTCTCTATCAGTCTCCCGTTTCAGTTTTTTTTGACAGATCTCTTTGTTGGGTGGAGTCAACCCGGAATTATCAACATATTGGAAACATTGGGACGCACATTTCAGGTAGGTGGCGTGTGGCCAACATCTGCGCATAGCTAATCAACCGATGGCTGAAAGATATTTTTTTGCTTTATTAATACACAATTATTTGATCATGTAAAGAGCCATTTTATGCACACACAAAAAAAACGTGTTGAACTCTGATCATGTTTGGTTTTCTGTTCCACCCAAGGGCCGCACATCGCATGGGGTATGTCTGGAAATTAAATCCTATGAGATAAGATTACATGATGATGCCTATTATTCAAACATGACCATTCACAGCGCCACGGCTGCCCCGGTAGATTTGGGTACCATGTTATATCCTATATATACATAATATATTGCTCGATAACGGCCATATACAGGCTGAGGATGAAGTGAAAAGTGGGCCTGGTGGTTTGAGATGTGATCAAAACGTTGTAAACTGGCTTTATAGCTCTTTAGGGTTTTATTTGCAAAAGGAAATCTTCTCGCCGCCCACCAGCCTTTGCATAGCATCCGTAATGAGTTTACCATGCATTTGAATGCAGCTTATGCCGATGCAATAAACATCGTTGCAATACCGTGATTAATTGATGCGAGTATAGCTATACATTGATGATGATTATACCCCCAACGAAATATGTTTGTGCATTTAAAACGTTATTCGATTTTATTATTGATTATTGACTATCATCCGAGAGGCCTATATGATAAAGGCTGGAGTTGCTTGAGCTACAGTTCCGCCAGCCAGCCCCAGGCATAGCCTATACTGTAGGCTATGTGTTTATTTTCAGATATGAATTAGGACGCCTATATGCACCTGTAATTTCTTTTTACCCTGGGTAAATATAGATTTCATTTCATTTCATTTCATGCATTTCTCTCCAAATTGTCATCTGCGAGTGAGGTGGTCAATGAACATATATATAGGGCCCAGGTGAAGAAATCATGCAAGATTGAATTTGCCCCTATAGCATGGATACTTTGACTTTAAACAACCAGAACCAGCTGGGTGCAATGCAATGGATAAGACAAATCCACCTGCATACTGTTAAGCTTTTAAAAAAGTGGTCTTATTATGTGGCAACCGGCAGGTCCTGCCCGAGGGTGTGATGATGGACCAGTGGACGTGGTTCACAAAGTCAAAGGGTTCCTTTATCTTGATGTGGTTCAATTTTCTTTTTTTAATCCCACGATTTTTTCACCCAGTGTCAATTATCTAATGTAATCCTGGGCACTACACTTCCTCTGCCAACCTGGGGGGGCACTGGCAGCGGACTGACCTCATGCTGCCTTCTATGTATGAGGAGTCCAAGCTGCTTCTTTTCACCTGACTTTCACAGGACTTTCCCCGGCCGGAAGGAACACGTTATTCCGACCAGTTCCTTTCCCCTCCATCAGGCGCCCCGGCTGGCCAGGGGGAGGCAGTATATGGTTTTTTTTGTGGCTTTCGCCTTTATTTTATATATTTTATGGAGGGACAGACAGTAGGCTGACAGGAAATGGGGAGAGAGATGGGGGGGAAGACATGCAGTAAAGGCCATCGGGAGTCGAACCCGCGGCACACTGCCAGACTGGATTACCAGCCAAGGTGCCTGGACCACTGAGCCCAGGCCTAGAGACCAGGATTACTGCATGTTTTTTGTGAGGGTACCTACCCTAGGGGACACGGGGAGAACATGCAAACTCCACACAAAGGCCCTTTCGCCAACCCCGCCTCGAGTATGGGCACTGATGACGCGGAGGAGAGAACACGCCGCCAGCGTCCCCAGCGGGAATCGAACCCAGGACCTTCTAGCTGTGAGGCGACCGACTGTGCCACCGAGCCCCAAGGACCCCCAAATTGACACTAGTTAGCCCGTGGACCCCCATTTGAAAAGATATGCCAATGCCAGGGACC
This sequence comes from Electrona antarctica, assembly GCF_951216825.1. NCBI lineage: Eukaryota > Metazoa > Chordata > Actinopteri > Myctophiformes > Myctophidae > Electrona > Electrona antarctica. Next base: position 31,015,886 of record NC_136791.1, read on the forward strand.
CTCTCAACCCGTTTAATTTCAAGGACCCTCAGTTTGACAAGACTACGACTCCCATTTAATGGCATTTCTATCTCTGGGACCCCCAATTTATATTGTAAAATCAATATTAATTTAACTCTATCAGGGTTAATGGTTCATTTTGTTCCAAACTATCATTTAGCTGGGGAACCCCTGGAACTCCCTCAATGACCCCTAGGGGTCCCCGGACCCCACTTTGGGAACCACTGCTTTACAGGACTGTAACCCTGAGTGTACAAAATGGACCATAGCCTATAGGCTACACTCAGAGTTATGGGGGTGAGAACCACTGTGATCAGGGACGTGCACACATAGACATCAAAGGGGGCTTCAGCTCCTTTCCATGCCGGAAGAAAGGCAGCATAATAGCATTCAGGAGAATTGCTTTTTTTCCCCGAAGTCTCCTGAACTTGAACGCAGCATTTTGCGTTGAACAAGTTAGTTTAGAAATCCATGTCGTAACCCGCATCTCCACTATAGCTAAAGAGTGCTGGGTTGCGCCCCAAAAATAGCTGATCTACTCGCAGCTCGATGCATTATGTAGATCTGCTATTTTCGCTATTTTTGTCCAAAATCTTATGGTATTTCACGGTGTTCCCCTCTAACACTCTCTGCACGTCTCTGACTGTGATAGTCCTTTATAACATTCCCCCTTTGTGGGGTGAGTGTAGTGTAGTGTCCTTTGTGGGGTGAGTGTAGTGTAGTGTCCTTTGTGGGGTGAGTGTAGTGTAGTGTCCTTTGTGGGGTGAGTGTAGTGTAGTGTCCTTTGTGGGGTGAGTGTAGTGTCCTTTGTGGGGTGAGTGTAGTGTAGTGTCCTTTGTGGGGTGAGTGTAGTGTAGTGTCCTTTGTGGGGTGAGTGTAGTGTAGTGTCCTTTGTGGGGTGAGTGTAGTGTCGTGTCCTTTGTGGGGTGAGTGTAGTGTCGTGTCCTTTGTGGGGTGAGTGTAGTGTAGTGTCCTTTGTGGGGTGAGTGTAGTGTAGTGTCCTTTGTGGGGTGAGTGTAGTGTAGTGTCCTTTGTGGGGTGAGTGTAGTGTCGTGTCCTTTGTGGGGTGAGTGTAGTGTCGTGTCCTTTGTGGGGTGAGTGTCGTGTCCTTTGTGGGGTGAGTGTAGTGTCCTTTGTGGGGTGAGTGTAGTGTCCTTTGTGGGGTGAGTGTAGTGTAGTGTCCTTTGTGGGGTGAGTGTAGTGTAGTGTCCTTTGTGGGGTGAGTGTAGTGTAGTGTCCTTTGTGGGGTGAGTGTAGTGTAGTGTCCTTTGTGGGGTGAGTGTAGTGTAGTGTCCTTTGTGGGGTGAGTGTAGTGTAGTGTCCTTTGTGGGGTGAGTGTAGTGTAGTGTCCTTTGTGGGGTGAGTGTAGTGTCCTTTGTGGGGTGAGTGTAGTGTCGTGTCCTTTGTGGGGTGAGTGTAGTGTCGTGTCCTTTGTGGGGTGAGTGTAGTGTAGTGTCCTTTGTGGGGTGAGTGTAGTGTAGTGTCCTTTGTGGGGTGAGTGTAGTGTAGTGTCCTTTGTGGGGTGAGTGTAGTGTCCTTTGTGGGGTGAGTGTAGTGTCGTGTCCTTTGTGGGGTGAGTGTAGTGTCGTGTCCTTTGTGGGGTGAGTGTAGTGTCGTGTCCTTTGTGGGGTGAGTGTAGTGTTGTGTCCTTTGTGGGGTGAGTGTAGTGTTGTGTCCTTTGTGGGGTGAGTGTAGTGTCCTTTGTGGGGTGAGTGTAGTGTAGTGTCCTTTGTGGGGTGAGTGTAGTGTAGTGTCCTTTGTGGGGTGAGTGTAGTGTAGTGTCCTTTGTGGGGTGAGTGTAGTGTAGTGTCCTTTGTGGGGTGAGTGTAGTGTAGTGTCCTTTGTGGGGTGAGTGTAGTGTCCTTTGTGGCGTGAGTGTAGTGTAGTGTCCTTTGTGGGGTGAGTGTAGTGTAGTGTCCTTTGTGGGGTGAGTGTAGTGTAGTGTCCTTTGTGGGGTGAGTGTAGTGTCCTTTGTGGGGTGAGTGTAGTGTAGTGTCCTTTGTTGCTCTCACAAGAATGATGCTGGCAAAAGGATTCAAGATAGAGGGTTTATTTGTCACTCACTGATAGTACAGTGAAATTATCATGATGGCACTGGCAGAATGGCAGCAGGCCATGTTCTTTTTGACTTTGAGTGGTGTAAACCACTCCTACAACTGGCTTTTGTGTGCAGAAAAAAATGAGCATGGTTGCTATGTTCAAAATAATTTCTGACGTAATTAAATCACACCCGGGTGAACTGGATGACCGTAGCAACCATGCTCATTTTTTCTGCACAAAAAAAGCCAGTTGTGAAATCACATCCGGGTGTGATTTCATTACGTCAGACATTACGTCAGACCACAGCTGATCATGCTATATAAAACCTTACACCACTCAGTTCACACGGGTGTGATTTTTTTATATATATATCATGGCGGCCCCCTACAGTCGCGGCCCACCGGGAATATGCCCGGTACGTCCTATGGCCAGTCCAGCCCTGACAGTGGCCAACTTGCCTGCTTAAATTCATGTTTGAACAAGCACACAAGTATTAACGCGAACAAGAAGGCACTGGAGCAGCTCAGACGATTTAGGCCCTTATTTTACACGACAACGTTTCGATGTGTCAATTACATCTTCGCCATGACCTGACGAAGATGTAATTGACACATCGAAACGTTGTCGCTTTTTACCTGCACCCTGTTATAATAAAATAAGGGCCTAAATCGTCTGAGCTGCTCCAGTGCCTTCTTGTTCGCATATATATGTCCTGCTCCTGAGATGCACCAGACTGGCCTGCTATAGGCTAGAGGCGTGGCTGGAACTCCCTTCTACACAAGTATTAACTTTAGATTCTTAATTAAAAGATGTCCATAGGCATTGAGCGGTGAATGGATTCAAAACATAATTTCCGTATAAATAAATAAATAGGTGCTTAGCTGCTTTAAAGTTCCATGTCTGAGAGCACATAATGGTTGTGGCATGGAATGGCTCCTTAGCCTCCTTCAAGGAGGACTGGAGGCTGCTGGTGCTTTTTGGGGCCTATGAATGCAGTGCTTCTCAAGTCTCAACCTTTACTGGATCAAACACTGGATTGAACACTTGAACATCCCAGAAGCTTTCCCAGCACGGCTGCCGTGTCGAGTGGTATAAGACGGGAGCCGCGTGCATTTTCAGAGCATGTTATGATCAATCGACTTGAATCAATGGAACTAACGTAGTACACAAATTCCTATTTTTCTGTTTCACAATAAAAACTCACTTTTCAAGGTTTATTATCTACCGGTATTATCATTATTTTCTCCACCAGGCCGAAGGCATGGGGAGAGAGTATGTTTTGCACTCCGTGTGAGTCTGTCTGTGTGTGTGTCCGTCCGTCTGTTAACAGCTAATCTCCGGCACCGCTAACCCGGTCGATGCCAAATTTTGCACACAGACTCCCTAGATGCCAACGATGAACCTCTGCCCCATATTTTCCAGAACAGCCTGTTATAGCGCCACCAGGAGGCCGACTTTTGTAAAACATTTTTTTTTATATTACTCCTCCAAAAATCCCGCAAATCGTTAAACAGTATTTCTATAGTCATGTGTTCAAGACGGATCTGTCTGATATTTTATATTCCATCCTAATTGGCTAACAGTGGCTTTCAAAGTTTGCAGGATTGTGTGTGTGTCTGTCCGTCCGTCCGTCTGCTAATCTCCGGCACCGTTAACCTGGTCGATGCCAAATTTTGCACACACTCCCTGGATGCCAACGATGAACCTCTGCCCCAAATTTTCTAGAACGGCCTCTTATAGCACCACCAGGAGGCCGACTTTTGTAAAACACATTTATTTTATATTGCTCCTCCAGATTGCAGCATGCAATTTACGTGAAATCTTTCACAGACTTTCCTACTAGGCTGAGGAATATATCCCACCCTTTTCACATTTAGTCCATGGGCCCAGACCAGAATTTTCACTAGTGAGGGACATTCAAGGTGTCAAATGCTATCATTTTTTTTAAAGGTCTATATCCCTAGATAATATTTCAACATGATAGCAGTTCCTAAGTGGTAGCTTAGTTGCAGTTATCAGCCTTCAAAGACGCCTAACTGTTTTTTGAATAAAACACGTCATACAGAGGGAAAAATTAAGAATTATCTGTCTTTCACTCAATTTAATCAATGAACATCATCATAACCATCACTGTCATATCAATATCAATTATTCAGTATTCATCATCTTCATCATTATCATCACATATTCAATCAGTTTAATTTCATCTTCCTCCTCTTCCTTCTGATTGCTACAGGTTTGTAGCTTGCACATTTCTGTGCACTTTAATTTGTTGGCAAGGCAGGAGCAGTCTGAAAGCTTGCAGGTCCGTACACACTTGCAGGCCATAAGTTCCAGCACAGCCATTTGTGCTGGTGGCCCCCGCATCCAGTCTAAAATCAGCATAGCTATAAGAATAAGAGATGTCATATGTCATATCAGTTAGGAGCCCAAATGACTATGAATTTCAGATTGCTGGGCATGGGGGGTCAGATCAACATATGGAATACATTCTGTACTGGCCATATATGGAGCGCCTTTATTTTCAGGCCTGTTGAGAACTCTAGTTTTTGCCGGCTGCTGGGCAATAACTTTGCGGCAGGCCCGTCTAGAGTTTGAATGGACACTTGGACAGGTATCGGTCAAAAGGGAGACATCGAAGAGGAAGGACGGGTAGGGAAGGATCTGAACACAAGGCTGCCGTACTTTATACCTCATACTTTAAATGCTTAGTATGAGGTATAAAGTACAGCAGCCATGTGTTCATAAAACAGAAAGATTGGGTATTGGGTAAGACTGACATTATGTATCTTTCAGGACCTTTCACTGCTTCGTCTCAACCATTACTCAATGGCTCTGGTCTCAGACCCTGTGGTGGATATTTTGACATTCCGTTTTTTGTTTTGTTTTTGGAATGTTGCCACTACTGTTGGACCAGCCATAAACTAAACAGGTTCATCTCGATGTTCTGCATCTTTGTAATGTTAGTGTTAGTAAAAAGCATGTAAAAGAGTAACGTTTGACTTGAGGCAGACTAACATCAGTCACTCTACCGTTCACTGTAGTAGAAGAGGTGCGCCTGGTTAGGGTTTAAACCCTGCAGCTATGTCGAGTCCGCCTACAGGAATTGCACAATGGTAACAGATGAATTTCTATACATCACAAACAGACTCACCTTTCTAAGTTAAGTAAAGCAAAGTTATAGTAATTTCTTGTGTTGGGGAATATTTAGCCAATTATGCTAATTTATTACTATAGGCCTACATGTTTATATACTTTTATAACATACTTTTATATGTCATAGCATTTGTGTGTGTGTGTGTGTGTGTGTGTGTGTGTATAATTATAAGTGTGAATAAACTTAATTGTAACATATAACATCTACAGTAAACTGCACAAAATCCTACTCTGCATATAATGGGAGTTAATGGGGAAACAATGATTGTCCCAAAAAGGTATTAAAGCTATCTCATTTGAAAAAGCTATCATGTCTCAAAGTACTTATATGGACCCACCAAACAAAATGGTAGCAAATAGATTTTGCCACCAAAAATGTCCCTCACTTCTGGTCTGGCCCATGGACTTTTTTTGGCCTGTTATAGCGCCACCAACAGGTGGAGTTTTGCAAAACACATTTTTGGAACAAAATGCCTCAAATCAACAATTGCCATCCAAGGCGTAAGAAGAAATGGCACCCTTTACACATTGGCCTATTATAGCGCCATCAGGAGGCCACAACCTCACCTGCCCTGGTGGAGACCTGTGCCCCGAGGGGCACTTTATCTAGTTTAAAATCTTACTGTTTTGACAATTATTTTGGGGGGTCGACTTGCAATATCCTCACATCACGGCCCATAATTGGCTGTTGATCGTGATGTAATTAAGATGGGTTTTCAGGTTACATGTATACATATATACATTACCTTTGCACCCGACATTGAAACACATCTTAATTACATCACCATAATTTTTTACATTTTTTCATTACCTTCATTAACTTTTACCCACCCAACATTTTATAGAGGGGGTGATAGTAAGTTCGTAGAGGTCGGCAGTATTTGCGTGCAGTTCTAGTTATGTCTGTGTCCCTTTTATGCCCATATAATAGGATCTCCATATATGACAATCACTGACCTCATTTAGGATCTCCATATAGGAAGATCACGTCACTGACCTCATCAAACCCTGGATTTGGGCCCTGTTCGGAGCCCGGGCAGAGGCTTTTGTGTTGGTTCTGGACAACCGGCGATCCGACGGACTCGACATCGGGCACTGCACTCCCGATGGGGGTGTGGAATGCGTGTGTCAAATTTGAATTTGACACTGGAGTTGCTGGGGCGAACGGTTCTCGAGTTACGTGGATTACAGACGTACACACAGAGAGACAGACCTTTATAGATATGGGAGGGTGGTATTGTGCAATTTGCCGAAAATAGCATTTAGTTGGTTTTCAAAACCAAGTGTCACTGTTGTGCAGCCTAACACACACATACAGTACATATTAACTGTATATATGATGATTCCAGGTGTAACAGTACAGTAGAGGGACCCCCTGGGGACCCCCCCACGGTAACTGTCATTTCTCAACCGTTTCCAGACCCCACTTTGGGAACCCATGATATAGTCAACTGGCTTTCATGTGTGCTTTTGTGCTTCCATTCCAATGGCAGGAGCAGCATGAAGGACGGCAGCATCACTAACAACAGCACAGCCAGCATCTCCCAGGCCAGGAAAGCAGTAGAGCAGCTGAAGATGGAGGCCTGCATGGATAGAATAAAGGTACTTGACTTTATATCTCATTGCTGTGTGTGTGTGTGTGTGTGTGTGTGTGTGTGTGTGTGTGTGTGTGTGTGTGTGTGTGTGTGTGTGTGTGTGTGTGTGTGTGTGTGTGTGTGTGTGTGTGTGTGTGTGTGTGTGTGTGTGTGTGTGTGTGTGTGTGTGTGTGTGTGTGTGTGTGTGTGTGTGTGTGTGTGTGTGTGTGTTTGTCTGTCACTCCATGTTTTAGATGACTTGAGTGTCCAGCGGTACAATCAATCAGTATGGTTGCTGAACAGTTTGAAGTCAAACAGAATTATGTATCATCCTAAATGACATTAGCCTGTCTCTTAAGGGCTTTCAGTTTAGCACAGAGTCAGGTATCTAACAGTGTATGTATAAATTACCATCAAGACTGGACCGAGAAGCCACACCATTGTTATACTATACAGTAGGCTATCACTATGTCTTGTAGTAAATAGCAGTGTGTAATTAAATAGCTTTATATTTGTATTATTTATCTAAATTGTAGTTCGACCTCTACCTCCAAAGCCACTGCCACCCCAAGTTCTATACCCATTAGAAGCCGGTTTAAATTGAACCAATTTAGGTAACAGAGGTCATCAGATTGTCAAATAGGCCGTATGCATTGGGGTATTCAGAAAGTATAATAGACACAACAATGAGACAGAGACCACAACTCAGATCTAAAAGTATATTTTTTAAAGATATATTTTTTGTGGCTTTCACATTTATTTTATTTTTTATAGAGGGACAGGTTTTCCCGAATATTTGACGATGGGATTCTCAGATTGACAGTAGGCTGACAGGACATGGGGAGATAGAGATGGGGGGGGGGGTGTGTGTGTGTGTGTGTGTGTGTGTGTGTGTGTGTGTGTGTGTGTGTGTGTGTGTGTGTGTGTGTGTGTGTGTGTGTGTGTGTGTGTGTGTGTGTGTGTGTGTGTGGTGTGGGAGGGGGGGGGGGGGGCATGTGTGCGTGTCTCTCTCTCGCCTTCCTGTCTCTTTGAATTCCATCTCTCTTTCTCAAAAAGACAATTGGCCTGCGTCATATATTTTCCTCTGCCCTCTATCATTTGTCTACCTGTGTTGGATCATTGTCAATTGTCTGAGATTGTGTAGGATTTTCCTGCTGCAGTCGTTACAGTATATAGCCAGTAGTAGGCAGTAATATTAGGGTGTATTTGGCTGAAGTCCCTGGTAGGTCTAGTTGGAAAGAGTGAGGAATCAGCTGACTACAGTATGCCAAGTCCCTGGTTACCTTGCTTAACAGTGTTGATGTTCCCAGTTGAGTTGCAAGTCCGATTGCAAGTTACAATATCCAACGTCCGAAAGCTGCATGTGATGTGATGTGAGGCAGCATGTTGGAACAGAGTTTGGAAGTTGGAACTCACAGAGTTGGAACGCACCATGCTTTTTGTGGTCGCCTGCATGAATGCACACACACTCCCTGGATGCCAATGATGAACCTCAGCCCCAAGTTTTCCTGAACGGCCTGTTATAGCCCCACCAGGAGGCTGACTTTTGAAAAACAAATCGTTACAAATCGTTACACACTATCTCTATATGTGTTCAAGCCAGTTTGCAGGATTGGCCCGTTTTGAACAAAAAGCCTAAAATCATGAACACAGCGTGCAATTTACGTGAAATCTTTCACGGACTTTCCTACTAGGCTGAGGAATATATCCCACCCTTTTCACATTGGCCTGTTATAGCGCCACCAACAGGTGGATTTTTGCAAAACACATTTTTGGAACAAAATGCCTCAAATCATCCAATTGCCAATTAAGAAGAAATTATACCCTTTTCAAATTGGCCTATTATAGCGCCACCAGGAGGCCACAACCTGACCTGCCCTGGTGGAGACCTGTGCCCTGAGGGGCACTTTATCTAGTTCTTATTATGTTGTATTTAATTTTATTATAGAATGGATTGTAATAATGTATTTTCATGTACTTAATCTTGTAGAATGTATTCATGCATTTACGTTTATTTTTTGTATGCATTTTATATGGACCCCAGGAAGACGAGCTGTCACCCTGGCGTCAGCTATATGGGGATCCATTCAATAAACAATACACAATATGGGGCTCCACTGGAAGACTTCCTTCAATAACTAATAATAATTACACTGAAATACGGCATTCCCAAACGCCATCCCAAACACATTCCATCCGTATCAAATTTGATATCATTCTGTGCGTTCCCCTCAGACAGCGAAGACGTGGTATGGCCCCCTTGAACTGTTTCCATGCACAGCCTACTATTTGTGCAGCCAGAGGGCTGGTTTCATCATTTGATTGGAATTATGCTGCTCATGTGCTCGGGAGTGATTGCCTCTGGGCCCGAAGCGGTTCTCTCAGCATTATATGCTACATGGGCTGGATACTTGCCACCAGGGACGTGCACACATAGACATCAAAGGGGGCTTCAGCCCCTGCCCTTTTACCCGTCTGTGAAACAACTGCCCTCTCCAGGCCACGAATGCAGCATTTACTATGGTGAAAGAAATGCAAATGCCATCCTCTCCTTGCCATGCCACCCCAGAAGGCAGCATTCAGGATAATTGTTTATTTTTCTCCGAAGTCTCCTGATCTACAAGCTGTAGATCTGCTATTTTCGCTATTTTCACTCTCTGCACGTGCCTGCCTACTTAGCACAATACATGGTTGTGTACATGGAACTGCCTAGTTGTGCCTAGTGCAGCCTAGTACTAGGGTACTAGGCTGCACTAGGCTGCAACTTGAGATCATGCAGGGGCTTACTTGTCGTCTTTTAGTGGTGTACTGTAGCATCGTCATCTTTATCCTTGCCCACCTTGTAATGTTCGAGTTCTTCTCTATTTACCTGGCCGGTGATTTCTTAGCTTAAAGTCAAGAGATCATTGCCATTGTACCATTGCTCATACTCGTCATCGCCCCCGATCATTTTCACTGTCATATACTACTGTCTAAAAAGTCAATTTCCTTCTCATGCTTTACTGGTGTTGCCAACAGTTCAAGACCATCCTCATCCTCATCCTCATCATCATGACGATGACATGAATGCATTGTGTTATTGTATGAAACGGAATTAGTTATTGAGTTGTATTGATATCGGCCATATGACAACGTCTCACGTCATCATTTATTGCACTAAACAAACATTAAAAGTCCATAGACTTGGCTGTGACATGACGTAACTTCGGAAAGCCATGCATTGGAGGGGCTAGTGCCCCTCAAAAATCACAAGCGCCTTTGCTTGCTTTTGTAGCCTACGTCACAGGGGTGGCATGCTGATTTTTGAGTGGTGTAAACCACTCCTACAACTGGCTTTGTTAGTCTGTGCAGAAAAATGAGCATGGTTGCTATGTTCACCCTGTTCACCCGGGTGTGATTTCATTACGTCAGACATGATTTCATTACGTCAGACAGGCTATATAAGACCTTACACCACTCAGTTCACACGGGTGTGATTTCTTTTTTGGGGGGGGCATGTTGATTTGTGGGGGCTTGCTGATTTGTTGGGAGTGGCTAGCGCCCCTCAAAAAAGGCAGCGACCAGCATAAGTTATTAACCACTTCCAACCTTAGTACCTATTTTGGGCATGTCATTATGCGAAATAGTGACAATAGCATATCTACAAACTCATTACTCACGTTGTGAGCATGTAGACCGGCAACCTTTGGCTATTCGCCGTACGACAAAGTGCATAACTTAAGTGGTTAAGAGAGTAGAGGAGGAAGCTGGCTCCCTTGGCCCGATTCTCTAAATTTAATTAAGAGAGATCTGACGAGGGGAAGAGACAAGAGCAGTCTCTGTGTGGCTGATGGAGGGATCACCATATTCTCATTAATTGCTCAATCAGCCAAAGGAATGTGATCTGTGCTAATTAGAAGGCCTCTCTCCTTCCATCATGAGGCTGCACAGTAATTACAGCCGGCCCTGGTCCTATAATGACATACCATGCACTACTACTTTACTCCTGTGGAGTCCTACATGTACATGTACTTAATAATCTAATTGTTGTCCCTTTACTATGACAATAATCCAATTAGGCTGTTTTTGTTGTGTAACAAGAGAGGGTGTTGTTATATTTCTTGTTTGCATTCAGTCAGTCTCGGTCATTGATTGCATATGCGTCCTGCTCTATTGGGCACAACATCACTTATCTCCTTTCTAGGATTAATTTAGCTGCTATTTACATTTTGGGGGACCTTTTTATGCAGTTATGAAGGAAGAATTATAAATATATATCTGGCTTGATGGCGGTATTGTGTGACACTTCTGTTGAACATGCTTACTTATGTAGCCTACAGCAGTGGTTCCCAAACCTTTTCACGTCAAGGACCCCCAAATTGACAGTAATTGATCCGTGGACCCCCCATTTGAAGAGATATGCCAGGGACCCCCGTTAGAGAACATTTTTACAGCTCTAGCAGACAGTGATTCTCAACTATTTTAATTTCAACAACCCTCAGTTTGATATGCAATAGGCTATGGACCCCCCATTTAATGGCATTTCTATCTCTGGGACCTCTCTGTGTGTTCATTTAACTCTGAGAGTGTACAATATGGAACCAAATCCATTTGGTTCCATTTGTACACTCAGAGTTACAGGCCCAAAATGGTCCATTTGGTTCCAAACTATAATTTAGTTGGGGACCCCCTGGAACTCCCTCAAGGACCCCTGGGGGTCCCCGGACCCCACTTTGGGAACCACTGATGTACAGTATGTGTGTACGGCTGTACACCACTTAATAATTTGTAAGTGGTGTACAGCCAATATATCGGTACTACACTTGTTACACACTATTATACACTATTTAAATAAATGTAGGATTTCATTTTCATATATTCACGTGTTATTATAGTTGTGCACGCACACTATTTTTATAACCCTTTATTTATTTATTTATTTTTCATTTTTTTACACTGTACATTGTTGTCCGGTGTCCCCCAGGACTCTGTACTAGGCCTCCTACTTTTTTCCATCTATACCGAATCCTTTTGCCAAAACAGCTGATCTATAACCGTCGCAAGCTTTTAGATCGGCTGTTGTTCGCCCCAGAATAGGGACACTAGGATTCATGAGGTTAATGTGGCTTTATTCTCTTGAGAGAAAACTATTGGGTGAATTGAACAAGCAGACTGGACATCAGATGGCCTCTGACACAGCTGCTCCCCTCCATAACCTCCCAGTTCAGACCACAGGGGAAACCCACAGGTCTCCCCCCTTCTCCGCTCCCTCCATTGGCTCCCAGTTACTGTCCGCACATAGTACAAAACACTGATGTTGCCCTACAACGCAAACAAGGGCATGGCAGCCCAATATCTTCAAAGCCTGATCCAACCATACAAAAACCCTCCCACTCACTCAGATCAGCTAACACAGGGAAGCTGTGAAAACCTTACCTTAAGTTGTATCCAGGACAATGCTTGACAAGTCCCAGACTCTTCTCCCTTCTGGCTCCCAAACTGTGGAACAAACTCCCCATTGCAGTTGAAACTGCAGACAGTTTTATGCCGTAATCTCTTCAAACTCACCTCTTCAAACTCTACTTTAGTCCGTAGCACTTGCTGTAGCATTTTTCCCTAGCAGGCCATCCTTGTCGTCTTGTGCAAAGGTTAAAATGTAATTTAGATGGCATGCTATTTAGACAGATACCAGGTGCATTTGTTGACCTGGCATCCTATAGTTGGTAGTTCAGTGTACATATTAACCTTTTTGATATTATGTTTATGCTGATACTTCATAGGTTCTTGGTTTACCTATGATGCTAGGTTACCGAGAGGCACCACAGTGACTACACTGTCTATGCCTAACCTTGTGTTCACCTTGCTTACTGTAATGCCTAAATTGTAAAATCCGGTATCCTTGACCTTACAGATGATCATCAGTCTCGGTTATACCTTTCTCTTAACGCAGGTATCCAAAGCGGCTGCAGACCTGATGGCATACTGTGATGCCCACACACGCGAGGACCCTCTGATCGTACCCGTCCCCGCCTCTGAGAACCCCTTCCGAGAGAAGAAGTTCTTCTGCAACATCCTCTGATGACCTGCTAGGTCAGAAAGTGCAGGATCAGGCACAGCCGTTGCCTGGCTTCTCTCGTTTTCACCACACCTGAGAGCTACTGGCCAATAGGCGTTGAGTTAGATGTTGCCAGGTGGACACTGTTGTTGGTCAGCTTCTGTCCTGGTGGTGGCTGAAGGTTTTCGGGGGAGTCTAGCTACCAAACTGGCAACCCATCGAGCGTGTCATGTCTTGTTAAATAGGTTTGTTATTGCTTTGTTATTAGAGAACAGCCTTGCTCAGTGCTTAATGAGATAAGAGATGCTTTTGTTTTGTTATTTCCTTTTTCTTTCAACGTGCTAGCTAGACTTTACATGCCTCAGGAAACGCTAATCTGCCCAATCTTTTATAGTTTTAAAGATTTTCCCCTCTATCCTTTATCTAAAGAAATTTTACCTTGTGCTTTATGTTGTTCATTATTATTATTAACTGGCAGTTCTGTCTATTCTTAGCAGAAGTTGTTATTGGTATAGAAACTTGTTTCTAGATATGTCGAAACCTTTCATCTAAACCCTGTATGATTAATTTGCTATTCTATTTTAATTTGGTTCTAAATTGATAAAAACAAATATATCCATGCTGCACTTCAGTTGTGCAAACATTCAAATTACAAATGGGGGGGAAAAGAATAGCCTCTGGATGGCAGCGTTGCCTCACATCATGAAGTATTTCAGTGAATGCAAACATAGAGCGAGAGATGATCACCACACAACAGGCTCTGGTACAAAAGTATGTCCTATACTTATTGAAGCAAAGGCAACCGCGGTGATTGAGCATGCAGTGAGCTGCACTTTTCAGGGTTATCAACCGTGCACAACCCTCAAATCGAGAATAATTCTTGCTGTGCCTCCCTCCTCCCCCCACTCTGTGTTTATTCATTTAGCCATGGCACTATAGGCTGCTCATGTACAACAAGCCACATGCTAGCTCGACAAAATCTTTTGAGGTGTCGATCGTGTTATCTTGTTCTTCCCCTTCTTCCCCTCCCATATCTTCTAACATCGTAGTTTGTTTCATGGGCATGTTTCCTGAGCCTGATTCGTCTTTTGCCTGTCCTAGAGTGAATGGCAAGGCCTTTGACCATAATGCCAAACCGGAGGCCTGCATGTTTCTCTGCTCCTCGCTGGCAGCCCCTGTCTGTTCTTATATGAGGCCGTCAGTCTTTAAGCTTGATTCTATACTTGGCCATGCGAAGGTGTTGCATGTGTGGAGATATAGCTTGGTCCAAAAGCTTTGCGCTCTGAAGCTTGTAGATCAACTATTTTTGACGCTCGACACCTTCAAAGGAGAGTATGTAAATGAAGCGTTTGAGTGTACAGTACGTTACAGTGCCAACTCCTGTGAGAACAGTGTATTCTTTACACTGGTATCCCGCAGCCTTTTTGTTTGTTTGAAAAGAGAAAAAGAACAGAAAAAAGCACACTCAAATATTTCCTTTAAAATCGTAGTTAAATAGCATTTGCTAATTTTTACAATGAATTGTTATGATCATAAATAATATAATTATTATCAGCAGTATTATTGAATATTCGTTGCACAGCACTGACTACTACATGACGTGTAGTGCTACTTAAGCTTGTATGATACTAGATAAGAAGAAGAAAAAACCCATTTATAAATCATGCAATTATTGATACTATCTTGGAGTATTTTTTAAAAACAATGACAAGGGTCGGTTTACATGTTATATGATCCCTTCTGTGGTTCAGGTTTTCTGCATCATTGAACAGTTTTTGATTTCTGTAACAGTTAAAGATGGAGTGCCGCGATTTTTTTCCACCCTAAAACATGATCATCAGGTCTTATTGTTATATAAGGAGGTATAATTTTTTCAAAAAAGTGTACAGTATTTGTTAAAATGTTGTTTTTATGTGGGCACGCCCACCAGTTCATTAAGTATGCCTGGTTTGCCTGGTGGGTGGTGATGGGTGGTGATCCACCTGAACTGAAGCCGCATCCACAGCTGTAGTTGTATGATAAAAGGGGAGGGGTTAGGGGAGGGGCTGATAGTGTGATGTCACATATTACTGTTTATTTCATTGGCCCGTTTGACTGTCAAGGGTTCAGCCTCCAGGAAGAAACCCTAAATACAAAGTTAATACACCATTGCACATAAAAACGACTCCAGGGTGTCTATGAAGTACTGTCACCTCATAGACACATGAAAAACTGGAAAAATACAAAACTTGTGGCACTCCATCTTTAAGAAGAAACTAACATCTCCTGGTACTTGAATAGCCATCTCATTTAGGAATCATGCTCCTTTCCTACCGTGACAGTGACACCGAGACAAGAAATTGGATTCTGCTCAACCTGTTTTCAGGTCAATAATAATGTGTCTTTATTTCCTGTCTTAAAAAATATATATATAATAATATATAAATAAAGAAGAAAAAAAAATACAACAACCTGAGACTGACCTCAGGACCCACTGACCTCATCTCGAAGATGGTGCCAAATCTCAAACAAGAAATATGAAGAAGTTCATGTATGGCTAGAGATGAAAATTGCATGGATTTATTTCTATCTATAACAGAGTGAACTGATATGAAAATATTGCCTCTTTGTAGTCTCCTGGGTGCTATCCTGCACACAATTCTCATTGGGGTCCAGATATGTTGACCTGTGCAGCTGTATTGATGAATGTTTTATTTTTATTTTTTTTGGAGGGGGGGGGGGTTCAAAAGCAGGTTTTGTCAACCCTTTGATGGATCAAACAAATTAAAGGAAACAGCAACCCAAAACGTGTTGCGTCTATTTCTGTAACATTGCACCATCATATGTCTCTCTCTCTCTCTCTCACTCTCTCTCTCTCACCATGTTAACTTATCTGTCCAGTGTGCACCATCCATCAAATGAAACATAGGCTTTGTGGTGTACAGTGGAGACCTCTTGTGGTTAAACCATACCTGCCAAAGTGCCAACCCTCCAGCATTTTTTTGATTGATTGATTGAAATATTTATTAACAGTTTGAATTTTAATTACAGTACATTTCAAGCACAAACTCAATACAAAGACTTAACTGTGAGTGGACGACCCAATAAAGCATTACACTTGTTTACAAGAGGGTCCACCTTGTTCAATTCATAAAAACATTTAGAGACGTACAAATAGACACTTCTATATAGCCAAAGAACAGAACAGGAATTCATCATAAAGGAGGTAAAAAGGGAAAAGAAACATATACAGTGAGGGGGGAAAGCGGTGGGTGGTGGGGGGGGATTCAGATTTTACGGGGTCCAGTTTGGAATTGCAGCCATGGGTGCCCTTTGAGAGCGTTTTTTTTTTTTTTAGATATTTTTTTGCGGCTTACGCCTTTTATTGGTTTTTGAAGGGACAGACAGTAGGCTGACAGGAAACGGGAGAGAGATGGGGGAAGACATGCAGTAAAGGCCGTGTCGGGCTCGGGAGTCGAACCCGCGGCACACTGCGACTGGATTACCAGTCGGGTGCCCAGACGGTTACGCCACCGCCTGGGCTTGAGAGCGGTTTTGAAGGAGTCAAGGGATTCGCATGTCTTAATGACTCCTGCTTTTCTCCTGTGTTTTCCTTTTTACATGGTCAAGAGAGGGAATGTTACTCTTTTAGGCCTACTGTCGCTTAATGTATATTGTCTGGATAAACTGCAGTCCCAGTGCACACTGCACACTGCACACTCATATAAAGAGATGGTCACTTTTATAGTAATTTGTGGTTATTGTTAAAGATGTCTCTTATTGATTCAGTTGTCAAATCAATTTATGTAGGTCTACTGTACTTTTACCTTTAATGGATCCTATGTTAGTTTGATACTTATTTGATACGTATCAGGCTTTACTATCTTTAAAAGCCTGATAAGTAGGCTCCCCAAATCCACCAGAATCAGAAGAATACTGGAAATTACATCTACTTTGTTACAAATTACTGATCTACTGATCGCGGAAGACTAACTATAGTCCGGCAGCCGACAGGCTTCTTTTGTTTAAAGTGGGACATTTGGTATATATTTGTATTGGCCTAAAACATTGTCTATATACATTATACATGCATTCATGAATCCACTTGCTGACCGGCTGTTAGTATTGGGCAATCTTTTTTATAGGGGTTTCTTGTGACCCTACCATTAACATCCTATGGCAGGCAAAAATGTCAACATTTTCCTTTTGCTTTAAGTACCTTGAACTGGAGAATCTGGATTGGTCCGATGAGCTCAGGAGCTCACTAGCCGAAGAAGCATGGCTTGGCTTTAAAACCAAATTTACATCAGTACTAAACAACATGGCTCCTTTGAGAACCATCAGGGTCAAAACCCGCTCGGAGCCATGGATGAATTCGGACATACTGACTGCAATGAAAGCCAGAGACAAAAAATGCTCTGAACTTCTTAAATGCAAGTCCAAGCTAGCCAAGCGCTTCGACAGTGATCTCCAAACCCAACTGGGCATCCTAAAAACCCAACGTAACAAGCTAAGAAACAGTGTAACTGCCATGACCAAATCAGCCAAAAGTAACTTTATCAATGATAAAGCCGAGGAAAACAAAAAACAATCCTCGGGAGCTCTGGAAGCTACTAAACAACCAACTAGGCTGTGGTCAGAAACTAAAAACATAAACATCAAATCGAATGACACCCTCATCACTGACAAGCTTGATGTAGCCAACTACTTAAACATCTTCTTTACAAACATTGCAACAACGCTGGTCAACAAACTGCCCTCCCACTCTGGGCGTTTTGGTGTAGAGCACATCAAAGCCTTCTAGGTGTTTGTAAAGATGATTTTAAAATGGCAATGGTAACAACTGAGGAGGTACTTAAAAAACTGAGTGCCATGACAATATTCCCTCCAAATTTCTCAGAGACTCAGCCATTTCCATAGCTCCAATCATCACCCACATAGTAAACCTCTCCATCAAACAGGGACAGGTCCCCCAAGATTTTAAACTGGCCAAAGTAACCCCCCTGCACAAGAAAGGGAGTAAATTAGAACCCGGTAACTACCGCCCTATTTCTATTCTAAGCTCCATCTCGAAAGTGATGGAAAAAATAGTCTATGAACAGGTTGAAAAGTATCTTGCCACTAATAAATTAATGTACGAGTTCCAATCTGGTTTCAGAACATCCCACTCCACTGACACATGCCTCCTCTATTTGAGCGACCACATCAAACACGAGGTGGATGCTGGCAAATACTGCGGCATGGTCATGCTGGACCTCCAAAAGGCTTTTGACACCGTGAACCACTCCATACTGGTTAACAAGCTAAAAGCTATTGGTTTTGATAGCACATCAGTGAGCTGGATGCAATCCTACCTGGAGGGGAGAGAACAGATGGTGGAGGTGAACGGAACACTGTCCCCCCCCCCCCCCCCCCCCCTCCGTGAGCTGTGGCGTTCCACAAGGAAGCATATAGGGCCTTTACTGTTCCTAATATATGTAAACGACATGACATCAGCTTGTGACTGCAACTTGTTCCTGTTCGCAGATGACTCAGCACTGCTGGTCTCGGACAAGAACAAACTGCAGGTTGAAAAGACCCTCAGCTCTGAACTCGGTAGAATCTGCACCTGGCTCGCTGATAACAAACTATCCTTACACCTGGGAAAAACTGAATCCATTCTCTTCGGATCAAATAGTAATCTCAGCAAGGCAGATGGCTTCTTGGTTAGAGTGGGTGACAATATTATCACACGAAAAGATGAAATTACCTACCTAGGTTCCATCCTGGAGGCTAATCTTTCCGGTGATAAAATGGCCACCAACGTAATCAAAAAAGTCAATCAAAGAACAAGATTCCTTTACAGGATCTCCTCACTGGTTAACAAAAACACCTTGAAGACCTTAACAGGAGCCCTCGTACAAGGTTTCTTTGACTATGCATGCACCTCTTGGTACCACAGCACCTCCAAGGCCCTTAAAACAAGGCTCCAGACCTCCCAAAACAAACTGGTCAGGCTCCTACTTGGCCTCACCCCCCGAACCCACCTCACCCCTGCCCACTTTGACAGGCTGGAATGGCTTAGGGTTGACGACAGAGTACAGCATCTTGCAATGGGTCTGGTCCACAAGATTCGATACACCACCAAGATACCCATGTACCTGTCTAAATACTTCCTTAATGTTAACGAAGTCCACACCCACAACACCAGAGGTTTGTCCACACCCACAAACCATGTACAAACCAGATTCGGCACAAACAAGGGACTAAATTCTTTTCGCTCCTATGCCACCAAAATGTGGAACGCCCTACCAACAGTCATTAAGACATGTGAATCCCTTGACTCCTTCAAAACCGCTCTCAAAGGGCACCTACGGACGGCTGCAATTCGAAACTGGCCCCCGTAAAATCTGAATCCCCCCCAACCGACCCCCCCCCCCCTTTTTCCCCTCACTGTATATGTTTCTTTTCCCTTTTTACCTCCTTTATGATGAATTCCTGTTCTGTTCTTTGACTATATAGTAGTGTCTATCTGTAACGTCTCTAAATGTTTTGATGAATTGAACATGGTGGACCCTCTTGTAAACAAGTGTAATGCTTAATTGGGTCGTCCACTCACAGTTAACAGTCTTTGTAAATTGAGTTTGTGCTTGAAATGTACTGTAATTCTGCAAACTGTTAATAAATATTTCAATCAATCAATCAATAGCATGTGATGTGTCAAACTAGGGGTTTTTCATGATTCTGAATCCATTTCAAGCATTAGTTTTGCACAAAATACACTCCTTGGGCTAAAAGCAGCCATAGCCATACACTTGCCCAAATGTTCCCAAAATGTGCTGACCGTTTTAAGCCATAGACATGGCATTTTGTCTATTTGTGTGCATATTTTGTATTTTGTGTATTTTGTGCAAAACTAATGCTTGGAATGAATTCAGAATCATGAAAACCCCCTAGTTTGACATGTCACATGCTACTTAAAGCAAAAGGAAAATTTGACATTTTTGCCTGCCATAGGATGTTAATGGTAGGGTCACAGTAGCTATAGTTAGTTGCATGTATTGCAACACTGACAGAGATGACCATTATAGGCCTCATAACATAACATGTCAGCATCAATTGAGTTTCTACTCCCATCAATAGTATAGAGATCAATGGCATCTTTATACTTTTCCCGGTGATGGATAAATATAAATTATTATTTTTATTTATTATTATTATTATTTTACTATATCAAAGCTAACCAAAAATCTAATGTAATATATACTACAAATATAATCGGATATGCCCATTACATTCCAAAGGACGCTTCCTCTTGAATTATTTATTTTCTACCGTTATAATTGAACACTAGCTGTGCTGTGCTTGTGTTCATCTCTTTGACTCCATGTAATGATCCGCGTAAAAATGGCATGTGGTGTGTGTGTGTGTGTGTGTGGGTGTGTGTGTGTGTGTGTGTGTGTGTGTGTGTGTGTGTGTGTGTGTGTGTGTGTGTGTGTGTGTGTGTGTGTGTGTGTGTGTGCGCGCGCGCGCGCGTACGTGTACTGTATTGTACTGTACTGTCTCTCTCTCAGAGAGAGAGAGAGAGAGAGAGAGAGGGAGAGCCTTTTGGTTGGCCTATTGAAATGGTACTTCATATCCCAGAGTTCATAGCGTCCAAAGCTGCTCCTCCGTTCCCATTGGCCCAAATCAGCTTCCAGCACAAGAGGCAGACATGAGACGGTGTTGTTGAGAACAGAGAGAAAGATACAGAGCAGAAATGTGTTGCACGCACAGTGACACCACCACACTCCCTCTCGTTCCGCCCAGGAGAAGGACCGTGCGAGCCGGGAAGGGAATCCAATGTCAAGTTGTTGAAGGCTGGGTTGATGTGCGCGAAGGAGTCCGTGATCCATGCGTAGCCTAGTGTTCATTCTTCTGCCGTGTGCTGTCGCCGTCCTGGGGCACTTCTTGTGGTTGACATACCGAACCACCAGCAGCACCACCACCTCGCCGGAGAACAAGCATTCTGGTACTGTGTCTGTGACTCTGTGTGTGTAGTGTAGTTGTAGTGTAGTGTGTGTTGTTGGCTTTATTTTATCATCATCACCACCACCACCACCCTCGCAACTTTTCACATGCATTCCAGCTCTGGTCCATAGGGCTATGGACCATATTAGGGCTATATTAGTGCCTTGGACCAGAGCTAATGCATTTCCAAGTAAAGGAGTAAAGGAGTTGACGTTGCTTTTCATATGTTCTCTATGTGGATCTTGAGTTGTTGAGTTGTGAACAGTAAATGCAATGCAATGTAGCCTTCTACCCTCTGATCAAGACTATCATAGATGTATTATTATTTTTTTAAGTCTGACTTTTATTTTTGTGTCATAAGATCTATGCAAAATCAAGTAATACTGTAATATAAGAAATGCTGTTCTTTCAACAGTTCTCTAATGCTGGGCGTTGCTGGGATATAGCTTTAGCTTCTTGCAACCAAATAGCAAGAGAGAATCCCAAGCCAATATATGACACTGACACATACCCTAATCAAATTCATTACTTTCGTGTGACACACGTTAATACAGGTAGCATGTCTGCTTGAGAACTTAGTTGCACTAGTCTAGTACGGTTATTTACATCTCATCCTGTGTTTTGGAATCTTTCGTGTTGTGCATGTCCCCCCCCCCCCCCCCCCCCCCCCCCAATTCAGAGAACTATGATGTTTTGGTGGGAGTCCTGTCAGCCCGACACAACCATGACCTCCGACAAGTGATACGAGAGACCTGGCTGGGATATCTCCAGAACCACCCTCACTTTCAACACAGGTTATAGCCTAGTACTACAGTACCTCTTCCTCCGAGCAAAATTAATATAGACCTATTGACTAAATAAAGCCTTTACGTATATACCAATATATGTTTATTTAGTTTTAATTTCCCCCTTTTGTGCCAGGGAAACAAAATACATCTTCAATACAACAAATGTTCAGAATCTACTGCTTGATTTAAAAAAGAATCTACTGCTTGGTAGGCAGCAGGCTGCAGTAAACCAAACATAGCCAACGCAAAATGTATGCTTATCAACGACAGATAAATATCGGCTACTGCCATCGGATAATATCAGTTTTATACCGATACCGATATTGACCGGTAACGGCAATGATATGTGGCCGATACATCGGTGCATCCCTAATTAACCCGTTTTGGACTGAGGTCGATTCTAAAAAAAAGAAAAGAAAAAAAGAATCCTAAAGGTTTTCTGAAAAACCTATGTTTCTATGTCAGCACTCAACCTTTTTCATGTCAAGGACCCCCAGAATGATCTGTATTTATTTGGCTGTGGACCCCCATCTGAAAATATGTAGTTCCAGGGTACTCGGTGCCGCGCTATGAGCTTGTAGATCTGCCATTTTTCAATAGCTAAAGTATAAAATGATGGTTAATACACCAAAAGGGGTTCCCGTCCAGAATGGTTTAAATTGGCTGCTCCTCGAGTACTGTTATCTTTAGCAGACTAGTGAGCTGCCGCTATTATTTTTGTATTTATATTTCTTTCGCCCTTACGTTACCTCCCCACCCAACTGATGTGAGCACAGATATGGCGTGATGGCCTTTAAGCAACCTCCCGTAAGTAACCATAGTAACGGGGTGTATGCGGATGGACGGACGAACAAGCTTTTTGGAAATGAGCATCTTGTAATGTGACCTAAGCTCGCAAAAAAAAAGCACAGACGTGAATGGAATTGTTTACCGCTTCTGTCTAGGGTGGGGGTGAAGTTCATTGTGGGTGAGCATGGATGCCCCATTCCAGAGGAGGACCGACAAGACCCCTACTCCTGCACCCTCCTCAACCTTACGCAACCAGGTACTGCTTGATTTCTACTGCGTCACTCGCAGCTGAAAACAAGTAACAACATATTGACACATATTTATTGCAGTGGTTCTCAAAGCTTTTCATGTCGAGGACTGCCAAATTACTGTATGTTTGGCTGTGGACTCCCATCTGAAAATATATTTTATAGGGGTTAAAAGTCATTAAACAGATTTTGATGCAATATCTAATTCTGCTGGGGGGACCCCATGGAAACACCTCAAGGACCCCTGTGGGTCCCCCCCCAGACCCCACTTTGAGAACCACTGCACATTGAGCCTTAAGAATGTGTTCAACAAGATAGACCTGCATGTGTTCACTGCACTTGGTGATCCAAATGTAATAGCATTTAGAGAGAGCTGCTGCCTATGGAATTGTTTG
This sequence comes from Electrona antarctica, assembly GCF_951216825.1. Classification (NCBI taxonomy): domain Eukaryota; kingdom Metazoa; phylum Chordata; class Actinopteri; order Myctophiformes; family Myctophidae; genus Electrona; species Electrona antarctica. The sequence goes on from NC_136791.1 coordinate 31,038,878, forward strand.
CCTGGGTGGGCATACATCAATACTGCGGAGAGCACACCGGTAGGAGAATGAAAATAATGTAGGTTCAGGAAAAAAAAGAACCTTATTCACGCTCGCCCACCACTCAAGGACACCGTTGGGTTCCCATTGATACCCAAGGCCACAGCAACAATTCTTTCTCCCACTGACTCAACCCTTTGTGCTGCTAATAACGCCTTGATTTGTGTTTCCAGTCATTTCTCATATAAACATATTTTTCATAATTAAAACGCATGCAGTTTATGTGGACAATTGCTTTAACTTGCCCTGATATTCTCTTCCGTATATATGAACAGCTTATCTGTTGCAAAACCATGTGTATTTTACCCTTTGGGACGGGTTGGACAATAATTGTGCTGCCTTCATGTAAAGCAAATCATTGTTCATCCAGATGGGCGTTTTTAGTTGAATTTGGAGTTACTTTGCTGTTATTTTTCCCCAAGATCTTTCTCTGTACTGCACTGTTAACAGATGCCAGTGTTGACATGATGTGTCTCAGAGGTGGACAGGAATTTAGGGAGCAGCTTTAGTGTGAGATGTTATTGCGACCATAGGTCGCAGTTTACTATGAAAACTTCAGTCAGTCGGTTAGTTGGTCGGTCACGCCTCCATATATGGTCACGCCTAGTCGTGACATCACGCCTCCATATATGGTCACGCCTCGTGAGTGTAGAACTGAATAAAGAACTGAATAAAGCCCATGTTTGTAATGGTGTAATTTGTCTGTTATTGAATTAATTGGCATAATCAAAATGGCCTATGCCAAGAAAAGCACTTAGAGTTTTCAATTTCTTACTTGGTAAGCAAAAAGGAAACACGGCACTTAAAAGTAAAAGCATCTCAAGTAAAAGCATCTCAATGATTATCAATGAAAGAAACATTTGATAACCCACTTTCTGTCTCTGTTATTCTCTCTCCATCTCTTTCTGTAATTGTGTTTTTGTTTTGGAGTGAACAGTAGAAAGGATCTTCTGCGGAAAGCTCACTTTTAACAGCCTTGTACTTTCCATTGATCTCCTGGGTAATAAAATGGCTCTTTTGTAATTAAGAAAGTGAAGAAACCGCACTGACAAATGGAGGCTGGCTTTGAAGACTGTATCCCCAAGAACTGACTTCTCAAATTGCTGATGATGTAACTTTAATAGAGCATGCAAAGAATAAAAAAAGAATGCAGGCTTTTGTCTTCTGAGAATGCTGTCCTCTCTCTCATCACCTAATCATTTCTTCTCTCAGAGGATAAGCTGTCGGCATGTTTGGGATAACATTGTTGTTCAGTAAACCTCCAGCGCTGACTCCCAGACTTCTCTCTCTCCGTCAGTGGCAGAGCCGAGGACGGAGATAGAAGTAGTGAGTGTGACCGACCCGACGTTGCTGACTCCCACTGAGGTGTCCGCCCTGGCGCTGGACTTCAAGGTCCTCCATCCGGTGGTGATTACCAGGCTGGGTGTGTTCTGCCGCGGACCCAGTCACGAGCTTCGGGGAAATGTGACGGTGAAGCTGCACCAATTGGACCAAGAGGTGACTAATATTGCTGTTGTTCATTTCCGAGGTACTTTTGGTGGGAATGGCCATGCTTTGTTCTGTTTACTTTAGTCGTTATTGTGCTTTATATCCAATTAAGAGACAATACCCTGTTCGGACTGTTGTTATTTCAAAAGACAAATTGCTTGTGGTGAAATGACTCTCACCAAAGTGATTGGATGCAGTCCAGTGGCTTACAGTGTACTGTAGGATTTAACAAGAGAAAGTGTGTATGTGCGTGTGTGTGTGTGTGTGTGTGTCTCTGAGAGATGCAGTATGCCCTCATCATCACCTAATGTGACATCAGATACTCTGGTGTGTTGCAGGAGGCTGTGGTGACTGCCCGCTTTAGTGGCACCAGCACAGGGGCCATTGTGAATGGGGTGTGGTACAAGCCAGTGGAGCAGTTCATTTTACCCAAGGTCAGTTCTCCACATTCAGGTTATTTTTCTTTCTTTTCAAAATATTTTTTATTCAAGTTTTTTATTTTTTTACAGAAGCCCAGGGGCAAGCATAAATGTCATTAAGTCACAAGTTAATTAAGTTCAATCCCCTATCTATGGTCGCACCCCCACCCACAATCCCCAGGACAGTTGGAAAGCAGTCTGAAAATAATAATAATAATAATAATCAGGAAAAAATGATTATGGCAGATAAAGTAACGATTTCTTTTTAGATTTGGGCGTGATTGCGTGACACACTAACCTCTCTCTTTTCCAGGGCTTTGAAGGGACACTGGTCTGGGAGAGTTTGGACACTGCTGGATTGACCACGGTCAACTCCTCCTGTGTGCAGCTCAATGACGGAGGAGGGCTTCTCAAGATGTCATCTGTGAGCGTTGTGGAGTTTGAACATATAAAGGGAATAATAAAAACGTAATTGAAATTTGGGATGTATTAAAAAAAAAAAAAAAAAGATGACCCATGCCATGATTTTGTTTTTCAACCCACAGATCGAAGAAGGGATATTGCCTCACAGAAGTGCCCTTGGCTTTCCTGGGTTGGCTGGAGGGTTCACCTTCACTATCTATGGTCAGTCCGGTGGCATTTTTATTCTGATGATGACCATAATACAAAAAAAAAGTGTGTGTGTGTGTGTGTGTGTGTGTGTGTGTGTGTGTGTGTGTGTGTGTGTGTGTGTGTGTGTGTGTGTGTGTGTGTGTGTGTGTGTGTGTGTGTGTGTGTGTGTGTGTGTGTGCTAACCCTATTAAATGGTGCAACCTTGTCTCTAATTTGATGTATATTCACTGAGGACATGTTTGAGGTCAGAGACTGTTGTACTTGTTTCCTAGTCTTAGTACCGTATGCCATTATGGTGGGCTGATTCTCAAGGGGTTGGCATACAGGTTTTGACCTTTAAAGTAACGGACAAATGTTTTTTTTGTAGTATAGTATTACAATACTGTGAAACACTTAAGTAAAACAAAAACAAATCACACCCGTGTGAACTGAGTGGTGTAATATAGCCTGTCTGACGTAATGAAATCATGTCTGACGTAATGAAATCACACCCGGGTGAACAGGGTGAACATAGCAACCATGCTCATTTTTTCTGCACAAACAAAGCCAGTTGTAGGAGTGGTTTACACCACTCAAAAAAAAAGGATACTAAAGAAATATTGTCTAATGTCTACACAGAAAGGTTTGCTTTTTGTCTTTTTGCAGACATTCAATGTGGTGCAATCATTACATACAGACCTGTTTCACCCCCCCCCCCCCCCCCCTATCATTATGGATAACATAATCAAGTTAGAATTATAATAATTATAATAGGACCTTTGTGTCCTTTTTGAAAGTTATTCACTGTAAGAGAACATTTTTTAAAAAAAAAGTAATTTCATCTGAGATCATTTCTCTTTTGGCTTCAGAGCTCTTGCTTTCACGCCAAGTGGATTTATTTCCCACCCTCTGCCTGCAGTATTATCTTTTGTGCCTCTTATATATTTGTGTGTTTTGAGTTCATGTACAAAAATTCAATCGAACACAAAAATAAAACAATTTAGGATCTGAGCTTTTTATGTTCGCTTTCTTCACATTTTAACCACTTCTCCCTCGTGATGACTGTCCATCTCTCACTACCACCTGTCTGTATGTCTGCCTTTCTGTCTGCAGTGGTGGAAAGTAACTAAGTACATTTACTTAAGTACTGTACTTAAGTACAATTTAGTTCCCTGGAACTACATATTTTCAGATGGGGGTCCACAGCCAAATACAGAGTCCTTGACATAGAAAAGGTTGACAGAGAACCACTGACACAGAAACATAGGTTTTTCAGACAACTTTTAGGATTTAGAAGGCATTTGTACTGTAGAATCGTCCTCAGGTCTAAATGGGTTAAGTAAAACATGTGAGTACTTTGTCTGTCTCACCTCCTCCTCGTCCTCCTCCTTTGACCAGACAGTGGCCTTGTGGTTAGAGTGTCCGCCCTGAAACTGGGAGGTTGGGGTTCGACCCCCGGCTGGGTCATACCAAAGACTGTAAAAATGGGAACCAATGCCTCCCTGCTTGGCACTCAGCGTCAAAGGGTTGGATTGGGGGGTCAAATCAACTAATCGAATGATTCCCGAGCGCGGCACGGCTGCAGCTCACCACTCCTTGGCTGCGGCTCACTGCTCCAAGAGATGGGTCAAATGCGGAGAACAAATTTCAGGGCGGTAACGTGTGTGACAAATAGTACGACTTTGACTTTGTCCCCTCTGTCTGTACCAGACGGAGAAGGTCTGTCTGGGCTGCTCCAGGGCCGTGCAGCGAGGCTGGAGCTCCACACCTCACGGCTGACGCAGGAGGACTCGTCTCTGCAGCAGGAGAGCCGCAACCACGGGGACATTGTGTTCGTAGACGTGGTGGACACCTACAGGAACGTGCCTTCCAAACTGCTCCAGTTCTATAAATGGTACACCACCAAGTAACAGCTATTATACAACAGGTCGTTTCGAGGAAGCAATCTGATTGGTTGAAAGTTGAAACAGCCTTCTAGCCGTGGTTCAAACGAGCACCACTCCACACCTAATCAAAACAAAGAATTCAGCTGCTCTGTTTTCCCAGAGAGCAAACTTGGTGGCTAGGCTAGCTAGTTTATTGGGACATTTGTGGTCGTGACTACATCTGTCATTTAAAAAATATGTTTTTAAGGGTAACTGTTGTATAATTGCAATATTACACAAGAGGGGGTGGTTTAACGTCATTAATGCACGCCTGCGATGCTGCAGGAATGAGCCCGCCGGGCGAGTTCCGAAAGCAATTAAATGAATCTACCCAACGATAGCCTGGGCCTCGCAGGAAATCATCCAACATGAAATGGAAAATGTGCCGTTCATTTAAAATGACTTGTCGGGTCGCCCTGAATAATTTGGCCCGAGAAATGCTTTGGTCGTAGTTCATAGTATGAAAACGATCCATAGGGGGGGGCTTTAGAAGTGTATTATATATTCTCCAAACCCCTACCGTTCTTTATCACTGGTATTTTATAGAGATAGAAAAAAAAACTATTAATTAAGGTTGCAAATTCCTTCTCTCATATAGGGCTGTGGGAAATGCTGACTTTAACCTTCTCCTGAAGACGGATGATGATTGTTATATCGATGTGGACTCTGTATTAATGAAGATAGACCACAAGGGCCTCAAACGCAGCAAATTCTGGTGGGGGAAGTAAGTAGAACGCAGTGTCTCATTGACCCATCTGTCTGAATATGTTGACATTGTGTATTGCTGTCCTCCGTTGAGTTTGTTGCCAACCAAGTTCTGAACACTGTCAGGTGGAGTTAAGACAGTGGTAACTGGGTTAACGCTGACACCATGTGCATGCTGTGCTGTGGTTAATATAAATGTTTCTGTGAATGTGTAGCGATGACACATTTCTCCTGAAACTAGTTTCAGACAGAGCTGGGCGGTGGATCGCATTGGGAAGTGGCAGGAACTAGAGTATGCCAGTCCGGCCTATCCAGCGTTTGCTTGTGGCTCGGGGTATGTGGTTTCCCGTGACCTGATTCAGTGGCTGGCCACCAACGCTGAGAAACTGAAGGCCTATCAGGTAAGCTGGCCGGTGTTGAATAACCCGTTTAGACCAGAGGACGATTCTATAAATGTCTTCTAAATCCTGAAAAGTTTTCTGAAAAACCCATGTTTCTATGTCAGTGGTTCGCAAACTATTTCAGGTCAAGGAGCCCCAGAATTCTATGTAATTGGCCGCCGACCCCCATCTGAAAACATGTTGTTCCAGGGACCCCCCCAGAAGCAAAGATTTGATTTAAAAAACGTTCGCTCTGAAAGAATATATATTCAAAGATCTCCGCCACATTTTCACGATCTTTTCAAAAATAGCAGGTCTACAAGCTCAACAAGCTTGTAGCTTGTACGAGCTTGTAGCTATGAGCTTGTAGATCTGCTATTTTTCAATGGCTAAAGTATAACATAATTCTTAAAACACCAACCGGGGTTCCTGCCCAGAATGGGGTAATGATGAAGCAAACCTGACCATATAATACATGGCAGAGTGATAAGTGGGTATCTTTGTTGTCACAGGGGGAAGATGTGAGCATGGGCATATGGATGGCTGCTGTTGGCCCACAGAAATATCAGGTAAGCCCAGGAAAAAGAATCATGTGTTGGACTTCCAATTCTGACCGTAATCATAGGTGATGATACAAAAACGCATTTGGAACAGTGTGGCCAATTTGGAATGTCTGTTATACTGTATGAATTTCATTGAATTATTTTTGCATTATTGGTTGCATGACCATTGGTAGCATATAGCACACTGTAAAATCATGAGTAAAAAACGGCTAATACTAGAACTTTCAGGTTGTGTACAGACTACAGAGTGAGATGGAAGGCTGAGCATTGATGAAGTGGCGTGTTTAAAACATCAGAAGTTCAATTCAAACATATCACAGTTGATTTAATTTAGAATATAATCAGCGGAAATAAAAAATACGAAAACGAGAAGGATAAGGATAAAAGAAATCATGCCGATCCAACCAAAGATGGCATGCGGGGCCGGTTAGCAGAATGCCACATTGTGAGGACTCAACAACAGGACGGTTAGCAGAATGCCTCATTGTGAGGACTCAACAACAGGACGGTTAGCAGAATGCCACATTGTGAGGACTCAACAACAGGACTGTTAGCAGAATGCCTCATTGTGAGGACTCAACAACAGGACGGTTAGCAGAATGCCTCATTGTGAGGACTCAACAACAGGACGGTTGGCAGAATGCCTCATTGTGAGGACTCAACAACAGGACGGTTAGCAGAATGCCTCATTGTGAGGACTCAACAACAGGACGGTTAGCAGAATGCCTCATTGTGAGGACTCAACAACAGGACGGTTAGCAGAATGCCTCATTGTGAGGACTCAACAACAGGACGGTTAGCAGAATGCCTCATTGTGAGGACTCAACAACAGGACGGTTAGCAGAATGCCTCATTGTGAGGACTCAACAACAGGACGGTTAGCAGAATGCCTCATTGTGAGGACTCAACAACAGGACGGTTAGCAGAATGCCTCATTGTGAGGACTCAACAACAGGACGGTTAGCAGAATGCCTCATTGTGAGGACTCAACAACAGGACGGTTAGCAGAATGCCTCATTGTGAGGACTCAACAGGACGGTTAGCAGAATGCCTCATTGTGAGGACTCAACAACAGGACGGTTGGCAGAATGCCTCATTGTGAGGACTCAACAACAGGACGGTTAGCAGAATGCCTCATTGTGAGGACTCAACAACAGGACGGTTAGCAGAATGCCTCATTGTGAGGACTCAACAACAGGACGGTTAGCAGAATGCCTCATTGTGAGGACTCGACAACAGGACGGTTAGCAGAATGCCACATTGTGAGGACTCAACAACAGGACGGTTAGCAGAATGCCTCATTGTGAGGACTCAACAACAGGACGGTTAGCAGAATGCCTCATTGTGAGGACTCAACAACAGGCGAACAAAATTCTGAGCTAAAGCAAGACTCCAAGGCGTTTAAAAAAAAAAGTGATATTAAAGGAGAGTTGGTCGAGTTCAAGCCAATCATGAATAAGCAGCTTCTGAACAATATGTAAGCCAGGACGAGATGACGACACAAATCGTTGAAATAGAAACGTGGAGTGCAGAGGCTAATGTGGCCATTCGTTGTATGTACAAGATCAGCAGAAAACTAGAGGACTAGTTGAATGACTTGGAATCAATCAATTTACCTCAAGTTAAGATTTGCATTTGCTTATGAATACTAATCAATTGAAATATAATCCAAAAGTATTAAACTTAAAATACCCAGAAGTATTAAACTATTACAAACAGCTATATACAGACACCTAAAGGGAAGTCATTCATTAAATTGACCTGTAACCAAAAAACATCGCATGGATGCATCTGGGACGTATCCTCAGTGATGTATCCCAAGGTCATTGGGGTTTCGGGTCTCTCGAACATCATACCGCTCACTCAGGCGACCCAGCCGGGGTGATCAAGTCCCGACTTACGTCCCAGTAGCTACCCTCGATCAGTCCCATTAGGGAAAGACCAAGGCCACACAATCTGTTGGAACTACTCCAGAACTACTCTGCCAGAGCTGGGAGGCACCATTCAGGACTAGGCTCTGTGGGTTGACTCCTGTCCGGGCCCCTCCTACGTCTCACCAGGTCCACTCCTGCTCTCACCAGGCCCAGGACCTGTGCGTTGCACCAGAGTCCCATCACCAGACACTAAATATTATTATGACGTATTATAGAAGTATATAGAATAAATTGAGAATACAACTGGCAAGTTAGTGGTGGTCCATCAGACAACACATTCAGTTTTTTGTTTTTCTGTTCAACTAGTTAGTCATTTCAGTTGATATTTGTATCTTGATTCATGAATGTGTTTGATGTACCATGAAAATCCAGTAAAAGGGGAAAAACGACATTGTAGTGAACTGTCTTCTGCTCTGTACTTTTTCTAGGATCCTGGCTGGCTGTGTGAAAAGGAGTGTTACCTAGACATGCTGTCATCCCCTCAGCACACTGCTGAAGAGCTGCGGATCCTTTGGGCCAGGAAGAGGTCTTGTGGAGACCCGTGTGGCTGTCCTTGGGGTCATTAAGACACAGCTAGCCCACAAAATTGAGGGTAAAACATAATGGACACTGTTGTTTTTTGAGGGGCGCTAGCCCCTCCTATATTCAGCTATTAGTGTAGATTTTCATCTTACACAAACATTAAATTCAAATTGACAATGAATGGAGAATTTATGTCATATGTGGACGATAAGTGTCTGATAGGGCTGTTTATCTTTGGGTGTCCCACGTTTCGATTCCGATTCTTGGGGTCACGATTCGATTCTCAATCCAAAAACGTTTTTATCTTTTTATTTATTTTATTTTATTTTATTTTTTATTCAAAAGCATTTTTTCAGATTCAAAACGATTCTCTATTCAATACATAGGATTTCATCACGATCTACTCCAGTCTTGTGGCATGAAAGCAGCGTTCATTGCTTAAAAAAAGCTTATTGTAAAGGTTTTATCAACTGAATGATGTGAACACACAAAGGTAAAACCAAGACATGTACAAAGCGTTTTAACTTCTGACTGAGTCTGACATTCAGTTACTTTTTCTCACTCAGTTACCAGAACAATGCATTCAAGTAAAAACGGCTGTAAAATGAATAAAATTGGTAGGCTTAGGCTAGCTGGTAGTAAAAATGCACACATGCAAAGTATGCAGAAACCCATAATGTATTGCACAGGTTGAACTCAATCACTTGTTGTGCACAGAGACTAGAGACACACTCACACTAACGAGTTGCCTTGATGCCTGTTGCCTGTCAATGAGGGTCAGCTGGCTCCTCGTTGACAGACACACCTCAGCTTTGCTGAACTGAAGTGACTACAGTAACTTGAATCGGCGCCATGGTCAGAGCTAACAGCGTTGTCAAGCCGTCATGCCAGAACCAACACTGGTGACTGCTGTAGACGAGACAGACGCTGTCATCAAGGTTGGTCTTAATCAAGTAAAAATAACCAATTACATTGGAATGATGGCTGTGTGTCAGTGTTGACTTAAAATGACGTTGGATTTTCCCATGGAAATAGGTTGGAGTATGTATTGAATGTAGTGAGTGACAGTTCTGCCTGATATGAAACACCTTTTTAACCTCGTTTATGCCCTATGAACGTAAAATAGCCTATTCACCAGCTTAGCGTGCTGTGAGCTTGTACAGCTCGTCTATTTTCTCCATTTGAAAACATTTTCAGCAGTCACGTACTCGTCTGTCCTTGAATCATCTGCTCAGTCTGAGAAAAGAAAAATATCACATCGAGCAAACAAATTCAGCAGACAGTGGAACTCGACACTGAATTTCGATTGTGGATTGTGCTTTTTTTTTAATGGTGTTTTAGAAGTTATTCGAATATACTGTGACAGGAATGGAAGAGGAGGTGGGATTATGTGCAATATGTGTAAATGTTGTTCACACTTGGTGAAACAACGAAGACAGAAATAATTGACTAAAGCGAACTCAATGCCATGGTTCGTGAAGTGTGGTAATGCCAAAAGTGTATGGCTTTAAAGTGAGATGCTGGCATTTTAAAGATTGATTACATGTTACATTTGGTCTTTGCTACATTTTGTAAATTATTCTCTTACGCTTTTCATCCTCTTCACTGTTTGTAGACAAGTCTTCTCACCAACACAGGGTTTCTCTAACACTGTAACTATTGTTGTGCAAATAGTGGCTTTGCCTTAATGTATTTGTTAGGTGTGTGATACATCATGTTAACGATTTGTGATATCATCAAGGAATATTTTCAGAGTGGTGGACAAATCATCGTATTTCCAACATGACATTTTGAACATAAATGAACAGTGCTATAACTGAAGACTGAGACTTTGAAATAGACTCGACTATATTCACACTGGTTTTATGAAACCCCTTCTGGGGCAATAAAAGACACCTCACAGAGACTAAAATGTTCCTTTTGATATTTATTTTCGACACTTAAGGTTATCTAAAGGGAAGCTGCGATATGTATAATGGAGAGACTAGCATTTACTGCTGACTTCTATTCTGTGTGCTGCTCTATTATTCTAGCTGTACTTTCTGTGAGAGTCGGCTACTTTCTCAGACAGTAGTGTTGTGCAGTCAGCTCTGCACCACCACAGTCGGCAAACACAAATGTCAGTTTTTCTCTACTTCAAAGGTAAGCCAAAGCACTTTGATGTCTGTTAGTGATAGTTTTATTAAGACTGGGTTAGGACACCGTTTGAATGTCAAGCAGGAGACAAATTGATCTGTAACTCTATCAATCACTGGGTACAAAGCAGCCTTGCCATTGGTTACATACCAAGTAGCAGCTTTATTGAAAGGTTTAGGTGCGGCAAATGTAAACCAGTATTTTAGCAAGCTTTTCCCCATTATGCATTCACTGCTGCAAAGGTCCGTTTTTATACGGCTGCCAAATCTTTGTGATGGGATTTGTTTTTGCATGAACCAGTTGAACCCTAGAATCCCTTTTCTGAGAGGAATATATATATATATAGCCAAAGATAGCAGATCTACAAGCTCACAACGCCTCGCGCTGTGAGACGACGTGAGCGTGTAGATTTTCAGCAAAGCGGTTTGGTGTAGGTGAAAAAAGAGAGCAGACAAGTACAAAATATGAGGGTTTAAGTGGTTCTGAAAATACAGTCTATGAACGTCTATGAAACCATCTATTAAATCTATGAAAAAGTTGAATCTGCATCACAGTTTTATACTAGTGGGCTTCATCTCTCTCAGCTAAGGTCTCAGCTAAATCCTGCGCCATCCTCCCTTTCGCTGAACAGCATGATAATGGAGTCCTATCCTGATCTGTGTCACATTTCTAGATGAGGAAAGCAGTTTGCGTTTCCCCGTCAGCCATTTTCAGTGATTTGTCTCCGTTGCTTTCCGTTGCGCTTTTGAAAGAGAATCATGAACACACCAGGAAGAACTGGAGGGGGAACAAAACTAATTTCAGCTTTGCTGCCACGTCAGGTGTCTTTGATGAGTGCTGTGAAGGTATTGTCACACACCATAAACCTGCCATGTCAGGTGTCTTTGATAAGTGCTGTGAAGGTATTGTCACACACCATAAACCCTTTGAGAAGTGCTGTAAAGGTATTGTCACACACCATAAACCCTTTGATAAGTGCTGTGAAGGTATTGTCACACACCATAAACCCTTTGATAAGTGCTGTAAAGGTATTGTCACACACCATAAACCCTTTGAGAAGCGCTGTAAAGGTATTGTCACACACCATAAACCCTTTGAGAAGTGCTGTAAAGGTATTGTCACACACCATAAACCCTTTGAGAAGTGCTGTAAAGGTATTGTCACACACCATAAACCCTTTGAGAAGTGCTGTAAAGGTATTGTCACACACCATAAACCCTTTGAGAAGTGCTGTAAAGGTATTGTCACACACCATAAACCCTTTGAGAAGTGCTGTAAAGGTATTGTCACACACCATAAACCCTGGCCAAAAATGATCCAGATACAAATCCTCTGCCTCTTATCTTCTAACTCTAGGTAATTCTATACATACTGTACTTATACAGTATGTATTTATAATATACATACATACATTGTATATCACATACACATAGTCATAGCCTATGCACACTGTAGAAAATAGAGATGCAATAGTTTTTTGATTGATTTATTAACAGTTTGCAGAATTGCAGTACATTTCAAGTACAACTCTATACAAAAACTGTTAACTGTGAGTGGACGACACCATAAAGCATTACACTTGTTTACAATGGGGCCCACCATTTTCAATTCATCAAAACATTAAGAGAAATCATCATTGTGTGTTTGAGTAATGCATAATTGAGTAAGTAGTAACCTTTATCATTTGTGTGCTAGTTATATTATTATGGATGTATCATTTGGTGGTTCAATTGTGTGTTTTGGTTGATTGTTTTCCATTGTTCCATAGCCTTACATCATGATGGAGACATCACCTCATGCATCTCCATCATGATGGAGACATCACCTCATGCATCTCCATCATGATGGAGACATCACCTCATGCATCTCCATCATGATGGAGACATACCTCATGCATCTCCATCATGATGGAGACATCGCCTCATGCATCTCCATCATGATGGAGACATCACCTCATGCATCTCCATCATGATGGAGACATCACCTCATGCATCTCCATCATGATGGAGACATCGCCTCACGCATCTCCATCATGATGGAGACATCACCTCATGCATCTCCATCATGATGGAGACATCGCCTCATGCATCTCCATGCCATACCTGTATTATGCTCATATGATGGAGACATCGCCTCATGCATCTCCATGCCATACCTGTATTATGTTCCATAGCCTTACATCATGATGGAGACATCACCTCACGCATCTCCATGCCATACCTGTATTATGCTCATATGATGGAGACATCGCCTCATGCATCTCCATGCCATACCTGTATTATGTTCCATAGCCTTACATCATGATGGAGACATCACCTCACGCATCTCCATGCCATACCTGTATTATGCTCATATGATGGAGACATCGCCTCATGCATCTCCATGCCATACCTGTATTATGTTCCATAGCCTTACATCATGATGGAGACATCACCTCATGCATCTCCATGCCATACCTGTATTATGCTCATATGATGGAGACATCGCCTCATGCATCTCCATGCCATACCTGTATTATGTTCCATAGCCTTACATCATGATGGAGACATCGCCTCATGCATCTCCATGCCATACCTGTATTATGCTCATATGATGGAGACATCGCCTCATGCATCTCCATGCCATACCTGTATTATGCTCATATGATGGAGACATCACCTCATGCATCTCCATGCCATACCTGTATTATGCTCCTATGATGGAGACATCGCCTCATGCATCTCCATGCCATACCTGTATTATGCTCATATGATGGAGACATCGCCTCATGCATCTCCATGCCATACCTGTATTATGCTCATATGATGGAGACATCACCTCATGCATCTCCATGCCATACCTGTATTATGCTCATATGATGGAGACATCGCCTCATGCATCTCCATGCCATACCTGTATTATGCTCATATGATGGAGACATCACCTCATGCATCTCCATGCCATACCTGTATTATGCTCATATGATGGAGACATCACCTCATGCATCTCCATCATGATGGAGACATCACCTCATGCATCTCCATCATGATGGAGACATCACCTCATGCATCTCCATCATGATGGAGACATCACCTCATGCATCTCCATCATGATGGAGACATCACCTCATGCATCTCCATCATGATGGAGACATCACCTCATGCATCTCCATGCCATACCTGTATTATGCTCATATGATGGAGACATCACCTCATGCATCTCCATGCCATACCTGTATTATGCTCATATGATGGAGACATCGCCTCATGCATCTCCATGCCATACCTGTATTATGCTCATATGATGGAGACATCACCTCATGCATCTCCATCATGATGGAGACATCACCTCATGCATCTCCATCATGATGGAGACATCACCTCATGCATCTCCATCATGATGGAGACATCACCTCATGCATCTCCATCATGATGGAGACATCGCCTCATGCATCTCCATGCCATACCTGTATTATGCTCATATGATGGAGACATCACCTCATGCATCTCCATGCCATACCTGTATTATGCTCATATGATGGAGACATCACCTCATGCATCTCCATCATGATGGAGACATCACCTCATGCATCTCCATCATGATGGAGACATCACCTCATGCATCTCCATCATGATGGAGACATCACCTCATGCATCTCCATCATGATGGAGACATCGCCTCATGCATCTCCATCATGATGGAGACATCACCTCATGCATCTCCATCATGATGGAGACATCACCTCATGCATCTCCACGCCATACCTGTATTATGCTCATATGATGGAGACATCACCTCATGCATCTCCATGCCATACCTGTATTCTGCTCATATGCTGCCATCATTGAATACATAGTTGCTAAATTGCAGTGGTGGAAAGTAACTAGTACTTTTATTTAGGTACTGTACTTAAGTACAACTTTGAGGTATTTGTACTTTACTTGAGTATTTCCAATACTTTTACTTCTACTCCACTACATCTCAGAGCCAAAACTTGTACTTTTACTCCACTACAATTATTTGAAAACTTTAGTTACTAGTTACTTTGGAGATTTTAATTTTGATTAGAAAACATACATTAACCACTTAAACCCTATACATTTCGGCCATTTGAAAATAGCCGATCTACAAGCTCACAATGTGTCGCAACGCGACGCATTGTGAGCTTGTAGACCTGCTATTTTCAATATAGATTTTGTACACTTTGAACTTGTACATTTTCACTTCCGTACTTTTACTTGTAACGAAGTAGTATAAATTGCAGTATTGGTACTTTTACTTAAGTAAAACAATTGAGTACTTTTTCCACCACTGCTAAATTGTATCCGTCTGGTCCACTGGTCGTAATACTCTGAAAGGTATCCTGATGCCTGAAGTGAATTACCCAGCGATTACCCAGCAAACGGTTAAAATATTCTACACGCACTGTACATGTCGACTAAAACTAAGACGAAAAATGTTCGTCGACTACCTTTTTCCACTGGCGAAAACTAAATGGAAACGAAATAAAAACTAAGCTATGATGACTAAATCTAAGACTAAATATACTGACAATTTCGTTAACAAATAGAAACTAGACGTTGTTAGGAAGGGACTAGTGGACAAGAGATCCAGTATAAGTCATTTTACAATTGGTTACAAGTGTATAATCCGTCATTACGGCGGCATCAAGGCCCGCCAAAATACATTTAGTTCGACTAAATCAACTGTAGATTTAGTCGACTAAAATATCATGACATTTAGTCGACTAAAACTAGACTAAAATGTGACAAACTAAATAAACTATACAAAAGACTATGACTAAAACTAAAATGAAAATGTGCTGCCAAAAACAACACTGGTGTGCATGTTGTGAAATACTATCAAACAGCCTACCTTTCCACACACCACCAGTGCAAGCCTTTTGTTTGTTATTACCGCCCCTGTTGTTATTACCATCCCATATTTGCCATTATGTGTGAGCCTGAGCAGTGCATGAAGATTCAGTTTGATAAATCTCAAAACCGTGTCGGAGATATTATGCTGTCTGTCTTTGATGTCTCCAAATCTGAGGCCATGGTTCTCAGCAGGAAACCGGTGGATTGTGCAGTCCGGGTAGGGAATGAGGCATTACCCCAGGTGAAGGAGTTCAAGTATCTCGGGGTCTTGCCGAAATTAGTTTTCTTCGACGGGTGGCTGGCATCTCCCTTAGAGATAGGGTGAGAAGTTCAGTCACACGAGAGAGACTTGGAGTAGAACCGCTGCTCCTTTGCCTGGAAAGGAGCCAGCTTAGGTGGTTCGGGCATCTGGTTAGGATGCCTCTCGGGCGTCTCCCTAGGGAGGTCCTCGACGCACGTCCCACTGGGAGGAGACCCCGGGGCAGACCAAGGCGCAGTTGGAGGAAACACATCGACTCACTGGCCTTGGAACGTCTCGGAATCCCCCAGGAGGAAGTCACTGATGTTGCTCTGGAGAGGGAAGTCTGGACTCTGGAGCACTCTGGTGGAGCTGTTGCCCCCGTGACCCGACTACGGATAAGCGGTTGAAGATGGATGGATGGATGTCTGTCTTTGAGAGAGTGGTTCATGACTATAGCCTACTAATTGAACTGTCCTGGACCATAGTTATGGAATTATTGTTGTATATTCTGCCTTCAGCAAGGCTGATAGATTACATTGATCTCCTCCAATTGTATTACAATTGGAGGAGATACACTGTATAGTGTATAATGCCCATTTATTTTTCTTTGTTTTCCCATCGACAAGCATTCCAAATCAGTACAATATCTCTCATCCATTGTCTACACTAACGATACTATTGGCTCCTCCCTGGTATATATTATTTTACAAAATGAGGAAAATATGGCACTAAAATGATACAATTTCAGAGCATACCTATTTGCACGCACATCGACAGTGGGTGCTGGGCCAATACGGCAGTCATGGAAGGAGGGCAGGGCCCACACACCATCTTTAGGCAAAATAATTACTTTATCAGACTTACAACGTTTCGATCTCACATGATCTTCATCAGGTCAGTAGGACCTAAAATGATGCAACACATGTAGTGAGACATTAAGGGATCCATTTTCGTCTTATCCCTAAACTTCTTTGCCTTTTTTTTACTATTTTGCAAAACATTTTTGAATAGTTCAACTAGCCAATCTACATTGACACGTTGTGAGCTAGCTTGTAGACTGGCCATTTTAACTATTCAAAAATGTTTTGCAAAATAGTAAAGGCAAAGAAGTTTTGGGATAAGGGGTTTAGCGGTGACAGAAATGGATCCCTAAAAGGGCCCTATATTTTCGTCGGTGCTAAACCCCTTATCCATAAACTTCTTTTTCTTTTTTACTATTTTGAAAAACATAGTTCAAATAGCTGATCTACAAGCTCACAACCTCACAACGTGTCAATGTAGATTGGCTAGTTGAACTATTCAAAAATGATTTACAAAAAAATAAAAAATAAAAGGCAAAGAAGTTTAGGGATAAGGGGTTTAGAGGTGACAAAAATGGAGCCCTATGTTTCAGAGTAGATAGGACTGGCCCAGATCCTTGAAACGGGAGCTCCAGCTTTGCTAACTGAACACTACAGGCTGCTGTCAATCATCTCTCATTCAACTCCCCCCCCCCCCCCCCCCCCACCCTCCGTGTGAGCTAAAACGAGAAGGGAATCATTTATTCATGATGTCCAGCATCGAAAACTAGGATCCCTGTCTGATTATGATTCATAGGAGGTGAGAGTTATTATTAGCATTCATATGTACCGGTGTGGCAACATTCTGATTCCCAATTTTAAACCACACACACCACAACTTTTCTGATTTACATGCAAATCACTTTTTACTACGGTATGGCATGACCTCCATATTCTGCAAACATTTGCAAAGCAAATCTGTTTAGCATCTGAAACGGTTACCGTATTCCAGATAAAAAGATAAAGGTCAAGTATTGTTGGCTGGGTCTCGTTTCCACAGATGGATGGTATTATAATTGCACATATACAGACCAATCTTTGAGAAAGGTGATGGGCCAAAGTGATGAGAATGACAAATGAGTTATATTGAGTTTCATAAGGCCACTTGAACCTGGTTGCCCTCTTTGATTCAGTCACATTGGACATAATTAATAATTACCACAGTAGTACTTGTGCGGCGATAATTACCTCAGATATTTGTGAGCCATTTAATTGCCGTCTTTCTGCGGAAAGTGTAGTATGAACCTGATCATCCGTTCAATAATGAGATTCTCAGAAACCACTCAACCACTTGATGTACAGTAAGTTGATTCAATTCTGTCTGTATGACAATGTTGTAGTCATTTCAATTTTGCTTTGTATGGCTGGCCTTTAGAGAAGTAATTCTTTATGCACAATTACTTGTTTCTGGAAGTCTGTCAAAACAGTTCCACGTACAAAGAGTTTTTAATTTAGGAAGTCATAATATTGGCATAATGATGCATTCTAAAGTGTCCCAGGAGCTCCTATTGTAAACTAACTAACCACACTGTCATGAATATTGTTTTTCAATCAATAAGGACAATAGTAGACCCATGCATACAATCTCCTCTGAAAATATTAGTTGTAAAATTATTGTGGGCAGTAAAGCCATTCAATGATTTTTGGCTGAACCAGCAGTGACATATAGGCCTTACTGACTGAGTATGTCACTGATGAAATGGACTAAAGCACTGCAGAGCTATTGTTCCTCCAGGCTATGGGATGTCCAGGCTTTGTCTATGAATTGATTGCATAGGGCCTAAATGGAATCAAGACCGCAAGGACTTTTTTGGTGCAATCCCTTTTCGACGAGTGTTTGACTGTACTCTGTTGCTGTTGTAACATTTCTGTCTAATAAACGATTCAATCAATCAAATCAATCCATGTCCATCCTCTGTCGTCCTCCTGGAGGAGACTGAAACAGAAATGTTTCATCGTAGGATGCTTATGCTTATGGTTTTTAGCAATACTGAACTCTCAAAAATGTATTTGTCTTTGTAATGAGGCGTTTATGCACTGCAAATCTGCTATATATGTAGTTGTCTGTTCTTGCTGACGCTGTCTCAGTAAACTTGAGGAAAAGTTGCTGTTTTTCCTTACATACTGCACTTGTGCACAACCATCGTTGTGCGCTTTCGACCACAATTTCCAACCCTAATTACTAATTTATTTCCTATAGTCGGATGTCGCTTTTGTCTCTGTTCCTATTGAAACACTAGCCAGTCTGTCACTGAAGCTGCTGCCATCCATGCTCCAATTACAAACCCCCTTTCATTGTCATTTTCTCTTGCCATCTTTGTCCAAAATCTCAGCATTTTTGTAACCAAGGAGCATGATAGGATGTTTGTTACTTCACTCATTTATACAGGTTTATCCTTTACTTTGAAACCCATCTGTAGATGATAGATCAATTCTCTCATTTATAATACGGTTTATTGACGTGTGTGTAATTTTACATGATTCATTTATTGAACTTAAAATAGCACACAAGTACTGATACTGCAAGGTGATAATGGTAAGAATTATCCCACAAAATTAATACAGCTACTCCTTTGAAATGGTTATCATGTTTCAAAGTACTTATCGACCCTACAAACTCTTAACTGGTAGCAAAGACATTATGGCACCTTAGGTGGAACTAAATGCTGGTCTTGCAGCCAGCCAGCAGTAGTAAAGGCTACTCAAGCCTCTACTAACACACCTCAAGCGTGTTAGGGGCATGAACCGTTTGTGCAAATGCTATAATGTATTGCAGTGATTCAGTGATTCCCCCCCTCTATACCCATGGTGAATAAGCCACCATGTTGGGGGAGAGAGACGTTTTGTGATTATTATGGACTAGAAAGGCACTTCATACGCTCTGACTCTTAAATCAGAAATACATTTGCATCAAATGTACCTTATTTGATGAAAAAATTAAAGTCGATTTTATCAGATTTTGGTAGATCAGAGAGACCAATTTAAAGTCCCACAGCGCACACGACTGTCAACAAAACTCTCTGGGACCGATAACAGACTTTCAGCAGGGTTAAAAGCAGGAGATGTTGGACATTATTTAAAATTGGAAGCACATTTGAATTCAAGGTTGTTGATTTTCAATTTGACAACAGACTGCAGGACTGTGACATGCGATTTATGCAACTGCGACCTCCCTTATTTCAGACAAATTAGAAGTAAGATGGGTATACAGCATCAAGCTGCCTTTATCTGAATATTCTGTCCTTATTCCTTAATTGGTAAATCATAGAAGTCTAACTCATGTTAAATTCAACATGTGTAACCAACCATGTTGCTCTGAAATTTAACCTTGAGTGCTACAGGCCAACTGCAAAGCGTATGTGTGTTACAGTTCATATTTATGCGTTTTGTAATAGCTTATGGGTTAGCGCATGTCTATGGGAGGCAGGTGAGTGATATAAGGGAGCACAGCCCTAGAAAGAACCTGGATGTATTTGTGGGAACACACGTCTATCAACTTTATACGTTATACTTTAGCTATTGAAAAATAGCAGATCTACAAGCTTGTGTGGTGCAAATCTTTTAATATATATTCTTTGTGAACGTTTTCAGCTCAAATCTTTGCTTCTGGGGGAGACTGGAACTACATATTCCACGGCCACATACAGATCATTCTGGGGGTCCTTGACATGAAAAAGGTTGACCATCACTCACATAGAAACATAGGGTTTTTCAGAAAACTGTCATGATTTGTCAGACATTTGTAGAATCTAAATGGGTGAATACCAATGCAAAAAAAGTGTTTTAACAGTCATGCAGTATCCATCTACCAAGGGATCATTAGCAATAGTTTATTTGTTATATTATATTATCCCAATGCACACAGTAGATGGTGCTGGTGATCTCCTAAGTACAGCTAACTGTGAAATCACAGCTTATGTTTTATTTCAAGGTGGTTTTATTTAAAAAACGCATATAATAGGGCCTACTAGGTTTTATTTAAAAAACACATATACTTTCAGAAACATAGAATATTGGTTCACAAATGTCATGAAAAGAACTTGTCTTGACACTCTTAAGTTAAGAGGAACTTGAGGAAGGTTTCGAAACTATACCAGAAACAAACATAAGCCAGGGACACACTCGGCATGAGATCTGACAAAGACCAAAACTCAGACAAAACAGAATCATTTCAGAGTTATTCTCAGTTTGTTACATAATAAAATAGTAATTTCAGTGGTAGATGTCTTTCCTACATGAATGGCACTGGCAACATACTTTTCAGAGATTACAAAAATCTGTCTCTCTCACACTCTCAAAAAGGGACTTCACACTGGTGAAACATAATTTTCCAATTGGGCCAATATAAAAAAAATACATTTGCAGTATAACGCCTCCTCACACATACTGTAAGGCTTTTAAGCTTCAATGCAAACTTGTAAGGTTTTCATATCCTGGAGAGAAATAAATAAATAAATAAATCCCCCATCTCAATTCAATTTCTTCCAGTTTGATTGCATATTACACTTACTTGCATACTATACTTACTTGCATACACAGAGGCTCTAGACGATTTGGTGATATGTACGTATGTTAAGTGTTTTTGTGCAACATATCAAAGAGGCACTCGAGCACACAAGGTCGAGGTTTGGGTTTGTGTTGCACCGTCTACAAACACATTGGAAGTAAAAGTTGTGTTTGTACGCGTGCACTGATTTTCATGGTAGACGGGGGCAACCTTTATCTAATTGTGAAACGGTTCACATTCATGAGCCAACACTTGTATAAAGATGGATATACTTTAACGTGTTTAGACTGTTTTATGGCTAATGATTTAGCTTTGGTGACTGTATATGCAATAAAGGGCCCATTGGCAAAGTCAATGGGCCCGTTTCACTAAGCTGTTTACACCCATATTTTGGGTGTAAAAGGAATTTTCTAGTGATGCACCGAATATTCGTCCGCACCAAATAGTGTATGCAATTAATGCTTTCAAAAGTGCTGAATAAATGTTTTATGGACCCATAATAGTGATTATTATTTAAGTTACGTTTTGCCATAATCATGTCTTTTGCCATAAATCAGGTAGCTTTAAGGTACGGCCATGACAGCATGTTAGGAAAAAATATATATTATTCGGCTCTTCGGTATTCGGTTTTCGGCCAAGAATTTCCCTTTCGGTGCATCCCTAGAAATTTCCAAACTTCCCACGTTAGTAGTCTGATTCAGTTATCTTTTTTTTTGTCTGAATTTTGCCGCTCTCTCAAGTCTGCTCGGAGAGAGACTTACATGCTGTATGTCATTAGAATTCCTTATTCTAGACTACTAACATGGGAAGTTTGGAAAATTCCTTTACACACAAAATATGTGTGAAAAACAGCTTAGTAAATCGGGCCCGTTGTCTCAATGGAGATGGAAGGGCTGTGTCCTGAGTGAGTGTTTACGTGAATATTAGTTAAAGAGACTGTGCGCCTCTCTCAGCCTCCGTTTCAGTCTCCTGGTGCATTTTGCTGAGGTGTTTGACCAGGCCCTCCAGTTCGGGGTTTCCCCCGAGGTCTCTGATGAGCCCATACGCCTCGACCTCCAGGCCCCGCAGGGTCTCGCGGGTGTAGGCGAACGAGCCCACCTTCTCCAAGTAGTCCACGCAGTAGCGCTTGATGTCCACGTTCTCCGTGCGCTGCCGCAGGATGTTCTGCACCTGCGTGCTCTCCGGGTGTGACCAAATGGCGTGGATGGTGGGGAAGGAGAACTTGCCCTCGGTGAGGTCCTCACAGAAGCTCTTGTTCTCGCTGTACTCGCGGGAGCTGAGGTTGGCGTAGTCGTCGCGGATCTGGAAGAAGAGGCCCAGCGTGTCCAGCAGGGGCTTCAGGTCGCGCTTCCACTCGGAGAAGAGCTGCATGAGGCCCACGGCCAGGCCGAAGAGGCCGCCCGTCTTGCGCTGCACCATGGCGCGGTACTCCTGCTCGCTGGGACAGGTGTACGTGTCGCGCCAGTGGATGTCCAGCCCTTGGCCGCGGTGCAGCTCCAGCAGCTGACGGGTGAACACCTGCACGGCCTCGGGGCTGCCCAGCGTCAGCACCTTCTCCAGGCCCAGGAAGTAGACGTAGTTGGCGGAGTTGATGACGGAGGGGATGCCGTAGATGCTGTGGGCCACGGGGAAGCCTCGCCGCAGCTTGGAGCTGTCCTCGATGTCGTCGATGAGCAGGCTGGCGTTGTGCAGCATCTCAGTCACCTCTATGATCACCTGAACACGGCGTAACATAAAGATAGCGGTGATTATATAAAGGGTATAGAGTTTAATTAGGATCCCCATTAGCTGGTGCAAAGAAACAGCTAATGTTCCTGGGGTCCACACAGAACAAACGTGACATTCAACAGGAATGACATTTCAGATAATAAATACAAAAAAATAAGAATATTTGACAAAGTCAATTTCCTTCTGACAATTTCATCATCCAGCTTTCCGATTCCCCATTTTCTTGGGGGAAAAAAGCAAGGCAAAGCAAGGAAAGTTATAGTATCTGAAATGTTGAAATAGTAGCTGGAAGCAAAACAATTGAAATATTGTCTATCACTACTTTCACTAGCCAGAAACAGGAACACTAACAATCTGTGTTTTGACAAGAAAAATGCAAATGCAAGACATTTTCATCACAACACAAATGATCCTTTTACACCTTTAAAAGTAAAACTATTACATCATTCAATTTCAAAGCAACACAAAGGCATCATGAATGATTCCATCAAGGATTGTGTTGCACCCTTCATTGACCATTTCAATGCACGCTAACCCCTCCTACACAATAGATAACATAATACAAAAATGATGTTTCTATAGGTCTATAATTAATTTGATATATCCCTCTAAGAGGGCACAATTTGTGCTGGAGGAGTTTGAGAGCCAGAGTGTCTGTCCTGTTGTCGTTTTGTTTGTTTGTTACCATCTGTCACTGTTTAACTGTTTTGTGATGTTTTTTCTTGTTTATTGCATTTATATACTTTATTTGTATTCATCTGGAACATTTACATAATGTATCTGTCAGTTATTTTTTTCGTTTTATACTGCTGTCAATTATATTCTGAAGTTATGTCAAAAATACAAAATGCCTAAGAACAGTATATCTTTTTTTAAGGATTGTGTTGCAGCTAATAGCCAGTAGAGGGTGCCATGCCCTCACAACCCTGCACTATTGTTATCAGATCTAAACGGGCAAACAGAAAGAGGAAGTGGAGTCAGCACTGGAACCGACTTTTCAACAGCTTATTGTAAAACCCATTTTCTGCCTGTCATGGGAGCATATGGAGGGAATAAATGTAAACCATAGGGGGATGTAGTCACATGTTAAATTAATTAGAGGGGACAGTCCAGTGCTCAGGGCACTTTGACCCCCTGGAGAGATGACACGACGCGGGTGGCCTGCTGTGTTGGCGTATCCGAACAGTTCCAACATGACCCCACTGTCAACCTCAACACAAACACAGCCGTGGGGTGCTTGCTTGTGTGCTTCATAATCACTTTATGAATAAATGCTATCCGCAATGAGTAGCTCACCTTAACTACTAGCACTGGATAGTGTTACTAAATACTTTATGTATGTATTCGTTTACATTTTGATTTATTTTCTATTAATGTGCTGATTTATGTTTCATAAGAAGTGATTTTTATGTTCTTGATATGCCTGTGGTGCATATTATTACTTTGAGTCTGGCATTGATTTGAAAACCCTGCCCAAGACCCCCCCCCCAGTGAGGTGTTCCCCTCACTGTATACGTTTCTTTTCCCTTTTTACCTCCTTTATGATGAATTCCTGTTCTGTACTTTGGCTATATATAGAAGTGTCTATTTGTACGTCTCTAAATGTTTTGATAAATTGAACAAGGTGGACCCTCTTGTAAACAAGTGCAATGCTTTATTGGGTCATCCACTCACAGTTAACAGTCTTTGTATTGAGTTGTGTTTGAAATGTACTGTAATTCTGCAAACTGTTAATAAATATTTCAATCAATCAAACTTATCAGGAGACTGATTGAGTCATTGGTGGCACCTGGAGTGGAGAGAGTGGCTCTGGCAGTCCTGTGAACAGAGGGAGACAACTGGACGTACAAACGAGGGTATTTCCCCAAGTCTTGCTTAATTAGTTTCTATTGGATCTTATTGGATGGATACCACTAGCACTACACTGGATGAAATTAACTTTTCTATTGTGGATTATTGGATTTCTTGGATCAAGACTTTCTATTAAAGGACAAACTGTGCGAAAGAGTTAGAGGGTGGTAAGAGAGACTAACTATAACTAACCACAATCACGGCATAGACTGGTTGGCATTTTGCTTTCTTTTGGACATTTGGGTTTAGTTTATGGACAGTGCAAGGACACTAACTGATCTAGTGTAATCCTTTTGAGGACGTTTTATTTGGTTTTGTTTTAGTGCTATAAACCGAGAGAGAGAGATAGTGTTGCACTGTTGCCTGCTAGAGAGAGAGAGGTCTGCTAAATGCTAATTCCCCCACACTAACTCTGTCATTTCTCAACTGTTTCGGACGCGGGACCGCTCGCTGGAACCGGGGCGGCACCCTGGGCGCGTTCCTGTGGGTCTGGAAGTTCCGGGGACCCCACCGGGGACCCCCACACGGAGTTGCACAACTCGGTTCACACGGGGGTGATTTTTAAACACCAATGTCCCCATGTTCAGAGTACCAATGTCCCCATGTTCAGAGTACCAATGTCCCCATGTTCAGAGTACCAATGTCCCCATGTTCAGAGTACCAATGTCCCCATGTTCAGAGTACCAATGTCCCCATGTTCAGAGTACCAATGTCCCCATGTTCAGAGTACCAATGTCCCCATGTTCAGAGTACCAATGTCCCTATGTTCAGAGTACCAATGTCTATGTTCAGAGTATTAATGTCCCCATGTCCAGAGTACCAATGTCCCTATGTCCAGAGTACCTATGTTCAGAGTACCAATGTCCCTATGTTCAGAGTACCAATGTCCCTATGTTCAGAGTACCAATGTCCCCATGTTCAGAGTACCATTGTCCCCATGTTCAGAGTACCAATGTCCCTATGTTCAGAGTACCAATGTCCCTATGTTTAGAGTCCCACTGTTGCACCACTCACTTCAGACCGGAGCTGAGCTTTGTCTGAAGCAGACAAATGTGTGGTCCCATTTACACTCATGTGAAGCCAGGGGAAAAACAAGTGCCTAAAATGTGATCACAACTCCAGTAAACACAGTAAACAGTACACCCAGTAGTGTACTGTAGAGGATTGTGTTTGTCGGAATGTTGTGTGTTACGTATACTGAAGCACATCCAGCTTGATAGTCAAACTAGATAAAGTGCCCCTCTGGGCACAGGTCTCCACCAGGGCAGGTCAGGTTGTGGCCTCCTGGTGGCGCTATAATAGCCTAGGCCAATGTGACATTTCTCAAATGAAGCTCTAAGCACTCAAATCTTTGAGGGGCGCTAGCCCCTCCTATATTCAGCTATAGTGTAGATTTTCATCTTACACAAACATTAAATTCCCATAAACAATGAATGGAGAATTTACGTCATGTGGACGAGCAAATCAGCCATTTTTGTCCTACAAAGATTAAATTCCCATTGACAGTGAATGGGTGATGTATGTATGTATGTATGCATCCATGCATGCATGAATGCATGTATGCATGTATGTATGTATGTATGTATGCATGTATGTATGCATGTATGTATGTATGTATGTATGTATGTATGTAGTTAAAATGGGTAAGGTTTAAAAAAAGGCAAAAGCATGCTCTATTGCACTGTCCTAAAAGTCCAACTTCTGAGATTTGTGTTTGGTTTATTAGCCACCAGATGGCATACCTGGTAAAGTCCAAGCGTATGTATGTATGTATGTATGTAAAAATGGGGGCTTTTTAGTAAAATCCAAGCCTACAACACCTTCTGATATTTAAAAACCAAAGTTAGGTTACCAGTGAATAGCAACCTGCCTATTCACTGGGGACTATGCAAGGCAGAGGCGTCCACCCCCCTGAGTCCAAGTTAGACTAAACCGCGTGTGTACGTATGTATACATACATACATGCATGCATGCATGCATGTATGCACATACATGCATGCATGCATGCATGTATGTATGCATGTATGCATAAGAGCGCACCTCACAGGTGTGATTTTTATATCTATCACAGATTGGTATTGTCACTGTGTGTAGGTGTGTTTGTAGCATGGAATGTGATGATTTGATTGGCTGATGTATGATGATGATAAGAGCGCCCCTCACTTCACACAAGTGCGATTTTTACAATACCTCAGACCGCGGTGTACTAGAGAGAATGTTGGGGCACATAATCATTTGACAGCAGTTAGACAAACCGTAGCCTTGTCCTGCATTTTGAAGGACAAGGCTAATACTATTTTGAAGGACAAGGCCAATATAATACTAGTATGTTCTGAGTCAACAAGCTGGCTGGTAAATCTCATTTCTAAAGTTATTCCACCACGAGGGGGTGCTGTGTCCGACAAAACTCTCCATCTCCAGTATAGAACATAGTATAGTTCTGTACAGAGAAGCCTGAATGAGTATTATGATTTACTTGAAGGTGTTCAACCAACAGGCAAAGGCAATAGTGCTGTGCTGTGCTGTCAGGTATCTGTCTGTCCGCCCATGTGGCTGGCTGGAGTGCTCTGCTCATTTAAAAGACGAGTAGTGTGCCTTGGTAGTAGTGAAAGCTGTTTGTGTGTAGCTGGGGAGCACAAAGACGGGCTCAGTGGGTCGGGCACAGGGCCAAGGCTGGGCCAGTTTATCCTCCAAACACAACCTTTCCCTCAGCAGGGCCCCGACACTCACTCACCCTGCCACCTTACTGAGCCACTCGGGGGGAGGAAACACACATGCACGCACGGTCGCACGCACGCACGCACGCACGCACGCACGCACGCACACACACAGCAGCATGAAGTTGATAGAGACAGACAAGATACCTAAATGAGAAGTGGGGTTATTATTTAGTGAACAGAGTACTACTCCAGGATAATATATTCATTACATGAAGCATTCTGGGAGCTTGTATAATTAAACTTTTCAGTGAGATAAAGGAACCCAGAATACAACGAAGACAGCTAAACAAATCACATGAGAAACAACAATGCCTCGGGTAATGACAATAACAGGGGGGAAAAAATCAAGCCAAAGTAAAAATAAGTAATTTTTCAAACAAGTTTGGAGTGTCTACGTTTGTTGGGCAAATCCAATTATAGCCACAAGAAGCCGCTGCATAACTCCTGTTTTAGTGCCTTTACGTCTCGCTAAGACTTCATTGATTAACACGGGAGGTTATTGGCGGGGAAACTGCCCAAACTATACTCAGTGAACCATTAAGAATGCAAAAACTCCATCACAGCATAGGAGTGCAGACTGACATGGAATAACACCAAAACAGGCTAGTTATTTACATACTGGCACAAGCCTTTAGAGGGGACTAAGTGTTGAGTACTAGTTCTATTGGAACACATTAATTACCTCACCCCCCCCCCCCCCCCCCCCCCCCAATATGTCAATATTAGCAGACAAAATGCCAGATGGGGAGAGAGAGAGAGACTGGCATTCGCAGAGTCACTAATGATGCTCGTTTGCTCACATTAAATGGTAATGATTTCTCTGTTCTGGAGACCACTAGAACAAGAAGATCATTGTCAGAGGTCTCACTCTGCATCTGTCCGCCACACTGAAAATCATGGCAACAGCCAAATGAAAAGCAACATTTAGACGTTCAGAAGAATATGTGATCAGAGTTGAGGGCAGACCGGGCTTACTGAAATGAAAGGTCGACAGGCAGATGATGTGTGCAGGTTGGGAGTTCCCTGCCCCCTCCGTCACCCTGCTCCGACTGCTACACACACACACACACACAGTGTGGAGATGATGCACAGATGGTTTTTTGATAAAGAATGTAATAGCCAAATGAATGAGAGAGTGTGCCACACTGCCTCTATCTTATCTAGAGGCGGAGTCGTTTCCATGGCGGCCACTTCCTGGCAGCAGTGTGCTAATGACGACAGGGAGGGCACTCAGTCTGCATGGGTTCAGCAAGAGTTTAAAGCCAAATATACCACAGCGCTGCCAGAGAGAGAGCAAAGAGGGGAGCCTCTCTTTGATTATAAGTGTACTTAGTGTAGTAGAATATTCCTGCTCCCTCCTCAACTAGCTATTGTGTGGTAAGAACCCACAAGGAAATACTTTTTAAAGTGAACGTGAACTTGTCAGGTTGTTTCACAGGAGCAACCACCTTTCCTAAGCAAGATTCTGCTCGTGAATGAAGCCCACATGCTACTATCTGTATAAAAAAGACTGTACTAAAGTCGGCGCTTCGGTGGCACTGAAAAGTTCTGATGAGCCGAAATCATAAAAGCACTACAGCGGTATTTCCTCATTCATTCTCAATTTCTCATTCAGCTTTGAGTTCAATTTGTCGGAAGCCAAGAAAACACCGGTAGTTTGGAAGAGACGCAAGAAGCCACCTTCCAAATGCTTGTGGCCGGGAAGTTATCAACTTCAATAAAACAAATACGGTCTAAAATAATTACAACCCTATACTAGTATACAAATGAACAACACATTCACATAAAAAACACGAGATACCTCTGCTCCCACAACGCATCACGTGCTTAACGAGCTCACGCACACGCACACACACACACACGTCAAGGACCTCCAATATTTACAAGCAACTTCGGCGCTAGCCGTGAGGGAGTATGAATTTACTTTTATAGAGCCTAACTAACTTGAGGTCTGGGACCTTTCCCGAAACGACTTTTTTTTCCCAGGACTAAAATAGGAGTATGAATCGGCCCTTAGGCTATTTAGAGGATCACAGGTGCAGTGATGAGGACACAGGTACTGGGGGAGGAGACAGTTCTTACCAGCCAGGCAGACAGAGAATCACTACAGTAATTACAATGCAATATCACTGGTATGTTCATTCATTACAACTGTCTGCAACTACAATAAATACAACTAAAACTGGAATCTTTGCTTGCACATCAATCTGATTGTTTCACCGTCTATCCATATCTGTGAATTAACGTGCCATTGTGCCAAAGACGATAGGACACATTGGAAGGGTAAAATTGTCCGTTACATTACTCTTATTCTAAAACAGAAGTACAGTACAACAGCTGAATAAACAGGTCTACTACTCTACTTGAGCAAGGTCTGAAAAAATGTAGAGAGAGAAGAGTTCTATGATGGCAGAGACAGTGTATTAGACCCAATATATCATCATAAATGTCATAATATTGGATTGATTTGTTGTTCGTTTGCTCTATGGGTTGTATATTATGTTATATGGTGTTCATTTTCTTGCCGTCCCTTGGGCCTCAGCAGTGGTAATGGGCTGATGGATGGCACTCTGCCTTCGATCAGCTTCATTACCACTGGTTACCTCTAATGGGCCTACCGGTATTTCTAGCCAACATGGCAACATTCAGAATCAGTGGTTTGCTTTTCTTTTTATGATTGGTCATTCAGAATCAGTGTTGATGATGGTCTGAGGACAGAGACATCCACTGTGTCTCTGTTTTTCTAACCCTTAAGGCTCATTCATAGTCTGGATTTTCGGTGGTGAGGTGACCACCGCTCCGGTGGTGAGGTGACCACCGCTTCGGTGGTGAGGTGACCACCGCTTCGGTGGTGAGGTGACCACCGCTTCGGTGGTGAGGTGACCACCGGAGCTGAAATAACGTTGAGCGGTGGTGAGTAAAAACAGAGATGGGCTGGAGCGGTGGAGGTGGTTTGCTCTTCACCGCGGCTCGTGACGTCATGTTGTAGTTCGGTGGTCACCTCACCACCGAAAATCCAGACTATGAATGAGCCTTAACCCATGTCACTTTTGTATGACTAAGTATTTTGTTACTTCTAATAACAATGACAGCCCTGAAACGTGGATTTTCTCTTGAGGCTTAACAGAGGGAGCTTTCATTGTACATTTTAAGATGCAATCACAGGGATGCAGTGTGTTCAGACAAATTCCAAAGACCACCAGCATCCCTACACACACACAGAGAGAGAGAGAGAGAGAGATAGTTTCTGACTTTCTCTATTTGGAAAGGATACGTATATTAAAAACAACAGGAGGCCTGTTGAACAGCTAATCCTAATGAGATTTGACAGGCTCAGCATTCTGCAGTGGTAAAGGCAGCGGATACATGAAGAGCTGATAACACTCCCCCCATGACAATTAAAATATTTTAATTGATATATGTTTTGGCCATTTTAATTAGGACTAAATATCCATTATAATGTTGTATAATTCAATGACAAGAATGAGACTAGGAATTCCCAGATGCTTTCATGCATCAACAAAGGTGTGGGTCATGACTGTGTGTGTGTGTGTGTGTGTGTGTGTGTGTGTGTGTGTGTGTGTGTGTGTGTGTGTGTGTGTGTGTGTGTGTGTGTGTGTGTGTGTGTGTGTGTGTGTGTGTGTGTGGGGGGTGTAATTGAATTTTGTTCATTTGTCTTCCTTTGTTTAGTTTTGAGGCCAAACTTAAGATAACTAAGAAAATGTGGGCTTTTGAAAAAAAAAAAGGCAATTTTCTCTGAGCATGGCTGGAGAACGGTTTAGTAGGAATGAGAATTGTTTGTGTATATTTTAAGACCATCTGATCTAAACTGGAATGCTCGTTTTGCTTCCTCTCTCTACAGTAACACTACACTGCTTTTTCTGGACAGAATTCAATTTGGTAGAGATGCACTCTAAAAATGGCCTACATGTGCACTGCTGGGTTAAGTGCCAAAAGCATTTACGATTGATCTTTCCCCTTCTTAGATGGGGAAAAAAATAAAAAAACCTGATCGGACTAAAGAGAATTCTGAAATAGAAGCTGATCTGCAACTATACTATACTGCCCTAACTATTGCCAGGGACCTTTACCTTTTCAGATTTAAGCCAATATATACCACAAAGAAATGACGGTGGAATATGTCATTAAGTTGTTGTTTTTTTGTCATACAACAAAATATTAACCCATTTTGGGGCGGGAACCCCGTTTGGTGTTTTAAAGCATTGTTATACTTTAGCTATTGAAAAAATAGCAGATCTACAAGCTCATAGCGCAGCACCGAGTGAACTTGTAGGTCTGCTATTTTTGAAAAGTCGTGAAAAGTGAACATTTTAACTCAAATCTTTGCTTCTGGGAGGGTCCCTGGAACAACATATTTTCAGATGGGGGGGTGGAGGCATATTCATTTGAGAGCTTGGTAATTTGAAGAAGTGTGTTCATGTGTGACATTATGGTTTATCTCTAGATGGCTGTCACTTCCTCTTCTGAGCAGTTTGGGGGTGTGTCACATGATTACCGTTTACACAACAGGAGGAGTCTGGTCTGGAGCATGAATGGAAAGGATCGTAAACTGCAGCCGGTTGCAAGAGCTGTGTGTTTAACCCATTTAGACGTGAGGACGATTCTACAAAATGTCTTCTAAATCCTGACAGTTTTCTTGAAAAACCCTGTTTCCATGTCAGTGGTTCTCAAACTATTTCATGTCAAGGACCCACAGAATTAGATGTATTTGGGCCACATCCACGATTTAAAAAGAATATTTTTCAACAGCTAAAGTATAACATAATGCTTAGAACACCAAAAGGGTTCCCGTACAGAATGGGTTAAGTTCTTACTACAGCAGGTGTAATGGTATAATGGTGTTAATCTAACTCCATGGACCTGTAAGGGTCCATTTGGTTCCATTTGTACACGAGTTCAATTAAATGTGATTTATGATATCACTAAATTAACCACCATGGCCCTATTTTGGGCAATAGCTGATCTACAAGCTCACATAGCAGCTATTTTAACCCATTAAAACCCGGGAAAGGGCTATTGAAAAATAGCAGCTCTAGAAGCTCACAGCACGTCACTTTGTGCATCGTTGCGAGTTTGTACATCCACTATTTTTAAACCATTTTGAAAAATATTGAAAGGTGAGAACCACTGATTTAGAAGGCATTTGTAGAAGGTCTTACCACTCAAACAAGTTGTGAAATACAGCATAGTTGTATTTACATCCACTGACTATTGCAAGACTGACTATGTGCCGTGTCAAAGTTTAACCCATTTAGGCCTGACGTTGAATTTTTAAAAATGACAGTTTTCTGAAATACCCGTTTCTACATCAGTGGTGCTCAATATTTCATGTCAAGGACCCCAAAAATTATATGTATTTGGCCACAGACCCCCATCTGAAAATATGTTATTCCAGGAACCCCTCAAAGGCAAAGATTTGAGTTAACACTTTAATTGCCCGGGGTTATTTAATCCATTACATTATAGCGCCCAGTCGATTTATAAACACAGACCCCTTTTTCGGACGGACCGGCGGAAGTTGTTGATGTGTGTGTAGCAGCTAACAATAGCCACACCACTCTAGAGTCGATCGACAACAACGGGAGACAAGAATAAATCTATCGACACTAGCGACTGGACCGCGGAGCGCCGTCTAACACAGGATCTTTTTTCATAATTAGACGGGATGATTTAGATCGCGAGTTATGAACGTTTTAAGATTTTCGTTTTCATCAGCTAAACAGGGGAGGGATTTTTCGATGACGTCTCACTCTTGCGCGTCACAGAGGATTGCCCAACAGGCGCTCCTGGGCTATAGAGCCATGCGATCCGTTCTCATATCAATAAACTTCGTCTTTTGGACAATACTTCGTCCTGGGCGTCGGGCGTTACTAATAGAAAGGACAAAGAACTTCGTCCTGGGCGATGGGAGTGTTAACACCTTGCTTGCCCGGACCTATTTAATCCATTACTAAAATGTGCCCATCATTTATAGCGCCCGGACCACTTTTACCGGCTTACCGGCGCACCGGAAGTTGTTGTGAATGTCTGTGTAGCAGCTAACAATAGCCACACCACTCTAGAGTCGATCGACAACAACGGGAGGTAAGAATAAATATATCGCGACTAGCGACTGGACCGTGGAGCGCCGTCTAACACAGGATCTTTTTTCATAATTAGACGGGATGATTTAGATCGCGAGTTATGAACGTTTTAAGATTTTCGTTTTCATCCGCTAAACAGGCAGGGAACATTTTCGATGACGTGTCACTGTTTGACACGTCATCGGATTGGGCAACAAGCGCTATAGGCTGTGGAGCGATGCGATCGGTTTTGATATCATTAATCTCCGTCCTATTTCAATCTCCGCCTTGGGCACTTGACCATGAACTTGAACTTGACGGAGATCTCCGCCCTGGGCCTCTTAAAAACGTTCGCCCTTGGGACTTGAAGGGGAGGAAATGTTTTTTCTTTTTTGTCTTGAAGGGGCATGATTTGCGCAATAATACTTTTTTCATTATGTCTGCCCTATGATTCCTAATATTTATATTATTGACAATACAATAAGATTTTGAAAAGAAACAAACGTTCACCCTGAAAGAATATATATTAAAAGATTTGTGCCGCATTCAGGATTTTTCAAAAATAGCAGACCTACAAGCTCATAGCGCGGAGCTTGTAGATCTGCTATTTTTCAATAGCTAAAGTATAACATAATGCTTAAAACACCAAAAGGGGTTCCCGCCCAGAATGGGTTAAAACAAGTAAAAGAAGCTTATACCGTGTGCTAATCATTTCATCCATTGAACATGTGCAAGCGTATAGCCTATACTGTATATGATTGATTCTTTATTTAAGTGTCATGCTTCCGAAGAAGCCCAGCCCATATGGACTTACAGGACACTTTTTACACTTTACATGAACAATTACAATAAACCGACATGACGGTTTGCAAACAATGATCAATTGAATACCAAACTGACACTCCAGATCCTTACGAGCAGATTACATAATATATAACATAAAATAAAATACACCATTAGGCCTGTGACAGGAGACACATGTACCTACTTGTATATGTGCATGTCGCACAGGTAATAATTATGGTATACCGTCGGAAAAAACCTACAGCACTGATGATAACCAACCATTTTCTTAAACTGTAACATACATTTTATACGTACAAGTTTGCATATTAAAAATTAATATGCAAAGGACCACTTTTCAAAATAGCACAATTTTTCTCTACTCAGTCTGTGCCTCATAGGAGGGCTGTGGGCAGTTCATAAACCTTTCCACCAGTGACATCATCGATGGGGAATCCAAGCTACTAGAAACTGCAGGATTTCTATTCCTGAAAAGTTGCAATGCGAGAAGCCATCGTTCTCATAATAAAAATCTTGTTTAAAAAAAAAAAGAAAACCTGCCTAACTATGATGTCGCACAGGTTTCGGCCCTAGTAATGGATTTCCAAATGTCTGTACAGCAACGGAAGACATGAAGTCAATTTGACCAAGCAATGTATTAGAACATCCAATGGACAACCAGCAGCATGAAGTGAAAACTAGAAATCTCAATACAAATCAACTAGTGTGAACTGTCTTTATTCAGCAGTCACAATGCCTATGTTTCAGCTATGCAGTTTCTCAAAGTTTTACAAGGTTCTAAAATGGTGAGGTTACTTAGTTCAAGTACTGATTCCTAAGTAGTAGACAACTAGTAAAACAGAACAGGGTTCCTCATCGCAGAGTTCAGGAAAGAAACATAGTCCAAAACAGAAAAGCCTTTTAAAAGTGGAGACTGTAGTGTAGACAGAGCGTGCATGCGTGCTAGCGATACATCCAGAGGGTAAAGGACATGTTGAATCAATAAGCCATTTTTCATGAAAGCTGCAAGTTAGCAGAAACGCCTAGAGCATTCAAGCATCTGCTTGTTAAAGCCCCAATCCATAATCTCTGCATGATGCCCCATGAGAATTTGCAGTAGATTTGTAACATTTAGTTATTGGATTTTTTTTTCATTACTCTGAAACTGGCTCAGCTCCTCCTGGTTAAAGGATCATGTCTATATGTACTTACTGTATAATGTGATAACAAAACATATGGTTTATGCTGCAGAATTATGCAACTTTCCTTTGCCTTAGTTAAATATACTAGCCCTTACCCGTTGTGAGATATTGCCCCCCCCCCCCCTTGTGGCCGCAGGGGTTACTGTGCGTTTTCGCATTTTTAATTCACTAATAAATTCATTATTAATCATTAATGTGTAAAATCGAAAAAAGGGGCTTCGTTAAGACCTCCATATTATTATGGTCAATGCCTGTGTGAAAAGTGGGAGTGATTGGTGCAGGCAGTGAGGAGATACGGCGGTGTTTCTGACAGACACACACACATTCAGACATTGTCAGAATTATGATTATATATATATATATATATATATATATATATATATTATATATATATATATAGTAAGTATGATAGTATGATGATGATGATGATGATGATGATGATTAACTGCTTTGGGGAGAGATTGAGAGAACTGTCTGCCAATTAGTCAGAGGATATTAATAGAATCTGGGAATACATTTCTTACCAAGAATTTTCTTCACCAATGTGTTTGTAAAGGAGTCTACTAACCTATCCCACATTGGTTTCTATTCAACCACCATGTTCATTTCATTATGCTTTAAGTAGCATGTGACATGTCAAACTAGGGGTTTTCATGATTCTGAATCC
The DNA here is from genome assembly GCF_951216825.1 of Electrona antarctica. NCBI lineage: Eukaryota > Metazoa > Chordata > Actinopteri > Myctophiformes > Myctophidae > Electrona > Electrona antarctica. The sequence goes on from NC_136791.1 coordinate 31,075,057, forward strand.
ATTCCAAGCATTAGTTTTGCACGAAAAACACGTCCATAGCCGTCATCACAAATGTGATGAGGTCAGCACATTTAGGCACATTTGGGCAAGTGGCTATGGCCAAACTAGGGGGTCTATGGCCAAACTAGGGGTCAAACTATAGGGTTTTCATGATTCTGAACCCATTCCAAGCATTAGTTTGGCACAAAAAATACTCCTTGGGCTAAAGACGTAGCTATGGCTGAATTTAGCCCAAGGAGTGTTTTTGTGCAAAACTAATGCTTGGAATGGGTTCAGAATCATGAACCCCCCCCCCCACTAGTTTGACATGTTACATGCTACTTAAAGCATAATAAAATTTAGAACATTTTGCCTTATAATGGTTGTTTATGTACCCCAACTTTCAGCAGCTGTCAAAAGTTCCCCTAGGGTGGTTGAATAGAAACCAATGTGGGATATGTTAGAGTAGACACCTTTACAAACACATTTGGTGAAGAAAATGTATTCCCAGATGACTGATAATATTCCCTGGCTAAATGGTTTTGTTTTGTTTGAAATGTCAGACAAACCAAGTATGAACACTGAACAACAGGTTAACCTGCTTTCTGTGCGCTTCATACATTCCCTTCTGCTCAGACCCACGCTGTGCTACGAACCTCAAATGAATCATGAACGCAGAGTGGGTTCTAATGTAAGTTTTACAGATTAGAACCCAGTAAAACCACTCAGCTGATAGAATATTCTACTTGCATTAGTAGAAGAATAAATGACCTAACCAGAATTTGTATACATACAATAGTACCGTTTTGTTCAACACACCATTTCTCTCCATCCATAAACAACAATACCAGCAAAGATTCCATGTTATACTGTATGTATGTGCGTCTGTTATTTTACAAAAGCATAATTCAACCCATCCTATACTGTTCTAGCCTGACACTGCTGAATTTTCATTTCAGCAGTTTATGGGATGGGCGTTGTCAAAGCGGCAGTCTTCGGTGATTGGTTCATACCAACCAATCAGAATAGTAGGAAAGCAGATGACGTTGTCAATCATGAGGCTATGGCTAACCCGTTTGCTAACCAAACAAATACAGCCAACGAGCGCTACTAGCATGTAAACAAAAGCGGTAAAATATGTCGGATGATAATGTTTATAAAACCTGTCGTTTCTGTAAAGAAACTATTTATCATACGCCGATTTAATAGCCAGATTGATACGGTCGTGACTCGTGAGTCACCGCAGTGGAGGCAGCCATGTTTGTTGTCTGAAACTGTCGAGTGACGGGGCTGATGGCCAATCAGCTGCTGCGTTCGGGTTTTCGAACGACACTGACGCCGCCGTAGGTAGTCACCGACCTGAATCGCCAGAACATATTTTCTTAATGGGCGTGGCTAGTGATTCAGGGCTGGAGCCAGGCTAATACGGCTAATACGGCTGTGGCTCAGGAGGTAGAGCAGGTCGTCCAATGATCCATGGGTCAGCGGTTCGAATCCCAGCTCCTCCTGTCTACATGTCGAAGTGTCCTTGGGCAAGACACTGAACCCCAAATTGCTCCCGATGTGCTGGTTGGTACCTTGCATGGCTTCCGCCGCAATCGGTGTATGAATGTGTGTGTGAATTAAGGCTGTACCCTAGCCCTTTTTTTAGGACTCGAACTTTGGCAGGAATTTTCGAGCGAACATCCGGACCATTTGTTTCTAATTAATTTAAAAAACGATCAGAGCGCAGCGCGTCTCCCCTGCTCTTTATCAATCTCTCTCGTCTCTCCCAACACACACACACACACACAAGTGGCTCCGCGAAAACAGCTGATCTGCGAGCTTGCTGGCAGGACAGCGTAGCTTACTCGTTAGCTGTCACTCGTTCATTTGTTCCACCTGTGTAGAAGCGCATTGACGTGGGCACAGGGCAAAAGCAGAACCTGTGACCGTTTTACTTAACAATGATCAAAGTTCACTTATTTTTAGCAATAGGCTATGTGATGCTAGAGAGCATAGATGCTAATATATTATGGCTGCTAAGAACGGTTCCCTCTATCAGCGATCATGCTGGGGTGTGTGAGTGTGTGTGTGTGAGTGAGTGAGACACGTCAGACATTCCATTCAATGGAACTCTTTTGTTCTCACAGAACAAGGTGAGAAAGGTCAATCACCTCAGCTGCAGGCCAATCACCAAATGAATGTGCAGTTGTGCACGGTAGACTTGAGAGGGACAGAAGAACAAGGAGATATACAAAATCATAACTTCTGACAGGAATGCACTAGAAACCTACTTTTTTTTTTACATGCTCATATCGCATTCTCGCCAAGATATATTTTCGAGTTAATAAAAAAAAGGAAAAAAATAATATTTTTGTTTTAATAAAAAAAATAAAACGAATGGTTCAAGCCCATTAATTAAGATTCGAGTGCCAACCCTAACGAGCGAACATTTGAACCTTGAATGTTTGGGGACAGCCTTAGTGTGAATGGGTGAATGTAATGCACAATCTATGTAAAGCGCCTTGGATAAAGGCGCTATATAAATGCACCATTTACCATTTACCAATACTGTTCCCCAATGTGCTTCTTTAACATGTTGATCTACAATAAAAAACTAAATTCAGCATCACACGTACTGCCTCTAAAATCATCTGCCTTCCAACACCCGAACTCTCAGACATGAACGATAAGCCATCACACACCTAGCACTCACAGTAGTAATGACGCTGATCAGATTATCTCTCAATCATACCTTTATAAACATTACTGCCATCTGGATGGAGATACAGGGCCTATCTAGCCTCCCCTTACCTTTTATCCCTAAACTTATTTGCCATTTTTGAGGGGCGCTAGCCCCTCATATGCCCAGCTTTGTGTGCGCGTGTGAATCTTAGCGATGATTTGATTGGCTGATCACCCCATAGCGACGATTTGATTGGCTGAGCAAAGTACATATTGAGGATAAAAAGTGAGGGCAGAAAATTGAAGATGCCAATTGTGATTAGCTGGAATGACAGAAAAGTGTGAGCTTGTAGATCGGCTATTTGAATTATTTTAAAAGGTTTTTCAAAATTGTAAAAAATGGCAAATAAGTTAAGGTGGTGGTGCAAGATATAGCTCTCCACTCTCCCATGACATTTACAGCACTGAAACAAAGGCTATAGGCTATAGTGCAGGATCCTCCTTACAACTTCCCGGACCAGCAATAATCACAATGTTCAGAATGTTAGCATTGAAATGGCTAGGCTCTTACCTGCAATTTGTCCTCAGGAACATCAAGCCAGTGGTTAAATGCTTGGGACAGTTTTGTTCTAACCTGTTTTCCTGAAAGGAAAATGGAAAAGAAAAGCTCAATGAAAATAAGATATTGCCTAAGAAATTGGCCATCTCTTAAACACTCCCGATTGCCCGGGGTTATTTAATCCATTAAATCATAGCGCCCAGCGATTTATAGCAGCGGAGCACTTTTACCGACGGACTGGATGTTATCCCGGATGTGGATGTAGCAGCTAAATGTAGCCAAAACACTCTAGAGCCGAACGGAAGGTATGATTAATTCTATCGCGACTAGCGACGGGACCGCGGTGGGCCGTCTAACAGGATCTTCTCTAGAATTGGACGGGATGATTTAGATCGTGAGTTATTAACGTTTTAAGATTTTCGTTCTCGTCGGCTAAACAGGGGGGGAACATTTTCGATGACGTCCCACTGTTACGCAACGTCGAGTATTGCGCAACAGGCGCTCCTAGGCTTTGGAGCGATGCGATCGGTTGTGATATCAATAATATAATAATCTTCGTCTTTTGGATAAAACTTCGTCCTGGGCGCTGGGTGTTACTAATTGAAAGGACGGTGAACTTCGTCCTGAGCGATTGGGGTGTTATAATTGCAGAGAAGGATGTGCAGTCAATGGCCCAAATGAGAACTGTTGAAACAGTCAATGGCTGGGTTTCCCAAACGCATATGGTGTAAGACTTCTAGTGCCGCACATGCTCAGATACCCTCATAGGCCGCACACAGAAGCATGTGAGCTTTCGTGCATAGATGTGCCACGCAATGTATCCTGGTATGGTGTGGTAGGCCTTGAGTCTCAGGCCTCAGGCCTGGTATTGTAGGCCTCAGGTCTACCATTCTGAAATTTTATTTAATAATATTTGGACTGCTGGACAGCTGACAGTAGGGGCCTGAGGCCTGAGACTCGAGGCCTACCACACCATACGAGGATACATTGCGTGGCACATCTATGCACGAAATGTCTATGTTCACAGGCTTCTGTGTGCGGCCTATGAGGGCATCTGAGCATGTGCGGCACTACAAGTCTTACACCATATGCGTTTGGGAAACCCAGCCAATATGTTTGTGGATGTCAGTTGTGACTTTTTGTTTACAGGCCTTTCTCAGAGTCGCCACAAAGATGTCCTGCTGTTGCATATCAGAAGAACTTACCAGGCAACTGCAGCAAATATGTGTATGGTTCCAAAAGGATTCGCTCAGAGGTGGTTTCTGTGTCCCTATCCATTGTAGTTCACCACAATCTGTTGGAGGACACAGGATAAAAAGGTCATTATAATTTCTGAGGTGGGCTGGCAGCTGGCTAGACAGCCTCAACCACATAACTGCGACATCCCTGGACTGGTTCATTTCCAGAGACCTGTGCTGCATGTCTTTCCCCCCTCCTCTGCCCTAATTTTCTGATTCTACACTGTCTAGTCAAAACAGTTTAAGGCAATATCTCAAGACTAGTACACTAGAGATGTGACGTTCGTGAACGAGTCGGATCATTTGAACGGCTCTTTGAAAGGAACGATGGGATCCGGTTCACAGTAGGGAGCCGTTCCTTTTTAGAGGAGGAGGGGGGCAGGGGGGTTTCAACCAGGGCCGGTCATGAGCAAGCTGGCGCCCTAAGCAGGATACACTGGGGAGGCACTGGGGGGGACACTGGGGAGGGACTGGGGGGGACACTGGGCACTGGGGAGACACTGGGGAGTGGGGAGTCACTAGGGAGGCCCTGGGGGGACACCCCCCCCCCCCCACCCCCCCCCACCCATCGGGAACGTCGTTCAAAAGAGCCAGTCTTTTGAACGACTCTTTGAAAGGAACGGATCCCAGAGATCCGGCTCCCTTCAAAGAGCCATAAATCCCATCTCTATAGTACACATTTCTACACAATTTTAATCTGAACTAGAAAAGTGTGGAGCACAGGTCTCCACCAGGCAGGGTTGCCTACCCAGGGACTGCAAACTTTGGAGGCAGTCATAGCCAACTGGAATAGGATCTGAAAAATCTGACTTATAAATCTTGATCACAACAAGAGATAATGTGTACCAATTTGTGCGAATTCCAGACAAAATCTGTCACGATAAAGAAGGCATGGATGGCAAGCACAGCCAATTATGTTTGTTTGAGCTTCCAGCCAAGCCAGAAGCACCACAGAGAACTCACTGTGGTGGGTGAGTACAGTACTACTACTTTACTATGCATTTATGCAGCCCTCCAGGAAAGCTTTCATACAAACTAAAATCATCTGGTTAAGATGTCCCCACCATCCCTTGCTTAGCCTTTTATGTTTTTAACCTAGCAGTGATATTTTATAACGTTTTGCTTTGTTGTTTTTTTGCGGCTTTCGCCTTTATTTTATATTTTTATAGAGGGACAGACAGTAGGCTGACAGGAAATGGGAGAGAGAAGGGGGAGCGACATGCAGTAAAGGCCGTCGGGATCGGGAGTCGAACCTGCGGCACACTGCCAGACTGGATTACCAGCCAAGGTGCCTGGACCGCTGAGCCACGGCCTAGGGATGGGTCCGATTAATCGATAATAGGACCCGAAATCGATTATTAAAATTAATCATCAATAATCGTTTTTCCCCCCCGCTTTTTTTAATGAAAATCTGTTGGAAAGGCAATATTCATATTGTCATCCAAACAGGACAGGGCTATAGGCCTACCAAAGTGTGCCTGGGATGTGTCTGTGTAGCTGCATGACTGAGAGGAGTGCGAGTGACTGAGTGCATGTGTGACTCCAATCAAGATACAGGTTTGGAGGATTTAGCCGTTGTTGGGAATAGGCCTATCTCACAGCCCGCTTTCCACGCCCACTTCCGGTAAATAGTGGTGTCTTTAACATTAGCATTTACACGTTTTTTTCTCTGGAGAATCTAAGTACATTTTCTAATGTAAAAATGTGACAGAACAATATTATTATGAAGCAAACAAGATGGTAAATCAGCTCGAACAGATAGAACAAACCTTACCTTGAGAAAACAAAAGTTGTAGACTTCTTAAATTACCTCTGTTAACATGTAGCGTCTATGGAGTGACGTCACGCTATCACCACTAACCCCGAAAGGGGGCGTATTAAGGGGGGCGGGGAAATTCTGTGAGATAGGCTTATTCACCTAATCAGGCCGGGGTTGCTATGGTGATCAATTGGCTCAACACTGGTCCAGGGACCACCAGTGGTCCTTGAGGGGGTTCCAGGTGGTCCTCATCCAAAAGATTGAGTTAGTAACCAAATGGACCCTTATTAACTCTCAAGAGTTAAAATTGTTAATCATCTACATGATAGATCAGGGGTTCCCACACTTTTTTGGCTTAGGTACCCCTTGGGGGTTAGAATGTTTTATTTGTAGGGTTCATTAACAAATTAACATTAACATTAACAAACACGATTAATCGATTAATCGTTAATATTTAATTATACAAATCGATTTTCATTTTGGACACATTTACACATTGTTTTCTTGAATAAACTTTGTTCCTAGTGTTTTATGTAAAGCGCTTTGGGTACTCAGAAAAGCGTTATATAAATTCGAGCTATTATTATATTGGTATAATCCTTGAACATGTTATTGTGTTACTTATTGGAATAAATCATGAATAATGTTCAAACTTCCAACACAAGAAGGAAAAAGCATCATCCTTTGAGCAAATATCCGCTGGTGGTGCATTGATGAGATACGATATGACACTCCTCTAGATGGATTATTCATGGATGCTTGTGGTTCACAAAGTGGGGTCCTTTATTTTGGGAAGGTTTACTTTCACCAGCAAGAAGTCAACCAAAAATAAGAGAGTGACACATTTCAGACCATGTTTGGCAAGCCCCATGTGTGACCTCAGTGCACCTCACTCACCTGCCATCATCACTGGGTGAGATCACACATGCGGGGCTAATAAGGTTTCACACCCTCTCTACTGTTGTCTACCCGGTCTTTTACAGTTGTAAAAGTATATAGGTCTACTACAATCTACTATAATCTAACAACAAATCTGGGTAAAACAACAAAGTGACTTATTACACACACACACACACACACACACACACATACACACATCAGCAACAACAGTGGCAGCACAGTGTGACAGCTCGTGTCATGTTTAAAGTTAAACTCCACCCACCTGAGACACCCGGCGGCTCCCAGTCACGTCACTTCAGCTGATGATCACTTCTGTATTTCCGTTAGCCAATGTGCTAGTTAGCTACGAGGCTAACATTAAAAAAAAGAAAAAAAGGCGGCGCAGGCTTCCGTTTGTGTACCAAATTGAAAGAAATATACATGTGATGTAGTATACGTGTATTGTCTAGGAAGGTACACGATATGACCGACCGTCACACTCGCTTCTTTCATTCCATTTTCGGGTGACACGCACCGACAAAATAATAAGCCAGTTCGCCCAGCTGCGACGTTGGGTGTTCTGTCAGAGAGTGGCGCAGTTTTAGCCGCGCTGTTTGCACTGTGTTGTACTTGTGTGTCATGGGTGTGTGTGTTGAAGCTAGCGTTTCATGAGCGTTCTATATAGGCTCCGGCTCCTCCACGGAGCACGCGCCGCCGCACCACGGGGCTTGAGAACGGTCCGGTTTGTTTGTTGTTCGGAGTCGCCCGGCGAGGTGCTTCCGCACTTCCACAGCGCAGTGGATCGAACCCAGACTCCGCTCTGACGGGTGACCCCGTGAGTTCGCATCGAACGCGCGTTGGAGGCCGGGGAAGTTGGGAAGCAGTGTTCCCGCAGTGTTGCCAGATTTGGAGACATGTCACATAACGTAAGCACAGGTCCATGATGAAAACAAGCCCAAAAGAAGCGAGTACTATTACAAGTTTAAACCTAGTACAATTTGTACTACTGTACTTGAGTATTTCCAATTTATTTTTATTTCTCAGGCCAGAGCAGCTCGTGTCATGTTTAAAGTTGTGGCATGCGCCTGGACCACTTATAGGCCACCTTTTGAAAACTTTTATAGTTATTAGTTACTAGTTACTTTGTAGATTTTGATTATTATTACAAAACATACATTAACCACTTCAGCTCTATATACATTTCAACCATTTGAAAATAGCCAATATCTACAAGCTCACTGCGATGCATTGATTGCAGTATTGATACTTTTACTTATTAAAGTAAAACATTTGAATACTTTTTCCACCACTGACATTGGCTACCGTATTTGAAAATAGCCGAACTCCAACCTCCATCGCTTTGTGAGCTTCTCAGCTTGGTGGAATATTTTTTAAACATTTTAACACAGATCTTGGGTCTATCTATGACACAAATGTTTGAGAATCACAACATTATCCCGCAAGCCCCTAAACAAGTACACTTAGAAACTAGACCAAAATATAGCTGCAAGCAGCGATAAGACGGGGCCAAGCAATAAGAAAAATCACACCTGTGTGAACTGAGCGGTGCAGGCTGCTCAACAACAGCTGGCTGGCTGCAGCCACCTTAGGTCACCCAGCAGTATTGCTGCTGTTCATACCCCAAATAGACCAGACCCGCTTATTGTGTGAATTGCATTATTTTTCTTATTGCTGCATTCCTTGGCCCTCTACCACTGCTTGCAGCTATATATATATATATATATATATATATATATATATATATATATATATATATATATATATATATATAGAAGTTTTCATGCATTTTGATCAAAGACCCTGGGAGGAGATACATTTTAACTGTTTTTCATATCATTCAAAATGACGGGTGATCTAAAGGTCAGAGGTCAAAAGTCAGAACACGAAAGTTGTTCGGCATGAGGAGACACATATGTGTATCAAAGTGTCATTGCCAACGGTCAAACGGTTCATGAGATATGCACGTTCAAAGTTTGCATTTTCAATTGAGTGCTATAGCGCCACCATTTGGCCAATCGTCATGGGCTTCGCCAGAGTAATATAGTAAGAGAGTAATGACACTCCCGTTGACTCTCATTGTAACAATGGAATGCGGAAGTGCTCTTTCTATCTCAATGGAATAGTTCCAGCCATAGGAGCAATGTTTGGAACTATCGCCCATAGGCACCCGCTTTGCGGCGAGATCAAAGTGTGTCACCACTCTCTTACTACATTACTCTGGGCTTCGCATAGTCACCGTTTGGCATGGCCCTCTACCATGTTGACCAGTTTCGCGAAAACGCACGGTTCAGCCAGAACAGCTATTTTTGGCGGAAGGAGGAGAAGAAGGAGAAGGAGGAGAAGAAGAAAAATAACACAAAAACAATAAGTGACCAAAGTCACTTCGTGACTTCTTGGTCACGAAAACTTCTTGGTCCAAAAACTACCAACATTTACAAACAAATTACCCCAAAGTAGCTTATAATAATCGGACATGGCAACACTGGTTGAGGAATTGTAGTCGTATTGACCCTCTGTGGTGTTTACCGTCCAATAGGATTTCGCCCTGCCGTTTGTCTTTTCGTATTTTTCTCTCGGATCAACCAATCATATTCCAGCTAACGTGTTCACCCCGTCGCAGTGTCCAATGGGAGGGTCTCGTTGAGTGCCGAGGCGGGGCTTTGTTGTGTATCTGGTGGTTATGCCTAATTTACACTCCGTCGTACAACGGTGAGTCGCGCGACCCAACACACACCCGATCTACAAGCTCGCAGCCGCGAGCCGAATCTTCAGGAGGTGGGCTTGCAGATCGGCCATTTTCGGGCGCTCGACACCGGCGTGCGACGACATACGAAACCGAGGCGTCAGTCATTAATTTCCAGAGAGGGGAGGGGAGGAGGAGAGATCAGAGAAAGAACTAGCAGCAGCACAGCAGCGGACTCGACGATCTGCAACAACCACTTTACCCGATAGATCTACACACAGTCATACACACACAACACAACATCAACGGAACGGACGACGTTTAATTAATTTTTTTTGTAAACCCCTGGTCAGATTATACACCTAAATGATCCTATGGATTACTAATACACTTTCATCGAAGAACGGACGTGTTTCTCCACTTGACAGCATCGGTAAGAGAAACAGCTTTCATATATTTCGGAGGCGGACACAAAAATGTTATTTCGGATATTTCAGCAGCTTTGGTGATGGCTGTTACCCACCGATACCAAACCTCCAGGTTTAGGTTACTGCTAAGTTATCGTTAACTACATCCAGGGACCGAATCACACAATGCATTTTAGAATAGATGAATGAATGAATGAATTCGGTATATAGGTAGTAACCTAGTAGGTCACTATTAAACGCCTTTACAATCCAGCATCCAAGAACACGGGGGGGGAGAAAAAACACCCAGTAATATAATGAAAAGATGGTAACTAAAGTTACAGACAGACGAATAGAGCCTTCGATCGTCGTTGAGGGGTGGAATGGCTCCTCGTCTGTCCGGGTAACGTAGTGTTGTGTTGTGTGTGTTGTTGAGCGGAGGAATTCTCTGCGAGGTGTCGTCGAATAGAATAGAATAGAAGGCTGTCTGTCTGTCGTAGCGTAGTGCTCCATAATAGGCATTAAAAAGTCACAATATTACTCGACACCTTCGTGGAGCTGTGTTGATGAAGCCCAACATCGCATCCGCCATACCAGATCAGATGTATATTTGATCTAAAATAGTGCACGGCGGTGGTATAGTTTGAGAAAGTGAATTCATTATTATTTCCACAGGCTTTTTTTTGTCCCGTCGCTTTAACGCCTGCTGTCCACTCTAGTCTACTCTACTGTGTAACTTACATTGTACCAGTGAACTCAACCGTCTGGTCCAAAAACTGTTGTGTTGCTTTGCTGATGATGATGATGGTGTGGTATATTTGTCCTCTGTCGCGCTGCTACACCAAACACATGATTATATTTGACATTCTCAGAGATTCACGGTATAGTCAGTCTTCTTGCGTGACGGATGGACGGATCCCTATATCTATAATCCAACATTATTTTTAATCACGGTTGGCTTGGATCGTCGCCGTTGTCACAAATAGTAAACGATCGAGCAAATGCCTGGCATTTTATAGTTGCAGCCGGGCAGTAATAACGTTGTAATAGCGGATCGTTTCCAGTTTAACATATATCGGACACACACGGGGCGATAGTGAGAACACGGACTATTATGTTTTCATTGTTGAGCCAGCTTTGGTTGGTTGGTGGTCTCTGTACTAGTAGGGCGGATGACATTGTAGCCCCCGCGACCCATTCGTCAACCTTTATAGACATAAAAATAACATTGACCGCGAATTCCCGTTTGTCACCATTCTAATCCCCAGTGGGGTTTCGTGTGTATAATTTGCGGTACATTAATATCGTCGCGTTACAGGTCTCTCTCCACTGGCATCATGGTGACCTTGTTGCGAACCGCTCCGTCGATTTGTTCTCTCTTTGTCAGAGAAACCCTGATGTTTCTCAATGGATATAGTCAGCAAAAAACAACAACACTGACCGAGCCCCGTCAGATAAACAAACAGTCGTCTCTGCAAGAGAAAGAAAGGCGACTTCCATTCGAAAGTGCACGGTTACTTTTTCAACTTGCGTTCACATCATGGTCGCGTTGTGTTTTTAGATCAATGTTCTGGGCTTGTGTTTTTGCTGTTGGGAGTCTCTCTCTCTCTCTCTACTCTGCGGAGAACAGAACAGTGCGATGAGGGGGAAGTGAGCGCTCCCTCCTCGACCAGTTTTCCTAAAATAATAATAGTAATAACATCATCATCTCCGGACCGGGAGACAAAATGATAACCAGAACGAGGGCAGGTGAATGTGTGCGATTGTTTGATGCTCGGCTTTCGTTTGCCACACAATGTTGCGTTGTGTTGTGATCCATTGAAGTAGTGCTTCTTGTTGTAGGCAGACTGTCAGCAGCCCCATAAATGGCGTCATCCTCCGCTGTATAGCGTACATTCAGTGCAGTGCAGACAGTGCTGGACACAGTAAAAAAGCCCCCAGTGTTCAAACATTTAACTCCGAGAGTCTACATTTGGTTGCATTTGACTCAAAGTTACAGGCTATTTGTTACATGTTCAACTGCTATTTATTTATTTTGCCACACTACGGTATTTGTTGTAGGCTACACTACACTAGTCAAACCGTTAAACGACCACTAAAGATTCTAGCCTCCTATAGTGGCAGTGCACGATCTGTGAGCTACTTTTATCATCTGTCACCTTAACTCGAATGGGATTCATTCAGGCAGCCCTTTCTGTGAAAATGTCAGTGCATTTATTTATTACAAATGGGTGGTTACTGGTTAGTTGGATATTGATGAGTTACTTTTCTCTTTACTCGCCCCAGGCTGACCCCCCCCCCCCCCCCCCCCCCCCCTGACTACACAGGGCATTACATAAACAGCTTTAAACCAATGATCAGGTTCATGCTTTACTGAAACATGGATATTTGTATGAGTGTATTACATGTGTATACAGGCCCATGTGGTGTGTGTGTGTGTGTGTGTGTGTGTGTGTGTGTGTGTATATGTTTATATATGTGTATGACTATGTGTATATATATATACATCAACCTGTTCAAGTTAACCAATGTAGATATATTACACCCCATTGTGTGCTTAAATGCATCAAATGGAAAGTTATGCCACCGTATAATGTGTTAGTTGATTTGGATTGATGAGTTGTTAACAATGTGTAGCAGCCAGCAGGCAGCTGCAGGTCTACTCACTGCCTGTGTTTTCCATGGCATGCACTGAGCACTGTTGTAGAAGTGATGTCATCATAACAGTAGCTCCTCTGACTCCCAAGTTTGTGCAGAAACACCAAATGATTGCTCTATCACAGTGGTTTTCCAACTTTTTAATTTCAATGACCAACATAACTCTGAGAGTATGCAAATGGCATCAAATCGACCGAAGAGGGTCCATATTGGTTCCATATTGGTTCCATTTGTATACTCTTATAGTGTTACAGACCCGTAAGGGTCCATTTAGAACCCCTTCAAGGAACCCTGGGGGTCCCTGGACTCCACTTTGAGAACTAAGCATCTTTTCTCTTCTAACGTTTGGCTGAATCTCTATTTTCAGATTTGTTACGCTGGTCACCCAGAGGACTCATTGAGAGATGAAGGTACGTTCAGATAATTTGCACATCTCATCTATAGAAATTCGGTTTCAATTAAATACAAATCTCTCCATACTTTAACACAAGGTGCAGGCCACTGTCAATAAAACATTACTGTGCTGCATGATGTTTTGCAAAGAATTACTGATGTTTGCAAACCTCAAGTCTGCCTTCAATGTGCAGTGCACCATTAGATTAGAAAATAGAAGGATGTTTTATTTACATAAAAGTCTTTACTATTTTGATTGCAACACCATTTAATGGCTGGTATTTGTTTGGGAAATAAGTTATTAGATTGTTTCATCTTTAATGAAACAAAATTGTAATACTCATTTTGCTTGTCGGCTTTGAACTTGGCTGCCTGTGCTGCTGTTGCCATGGTAGCCATACAGTATACAGAATCCCTGCAGAATCATTTAAAATCCAATTTGTATTAATTGGTATGACATGATGAGTGAAGCTTGTAGTATTTCTGGTTTTATTTACTTTTTGACATAAGATCTTCAGTCACACTATCCAATATGTAGCAGAGGAGAGTCTGAGATGAGAATGAAAATGTGTTTTCAATATAGAGTACAGTATGTTGTTACATTGTTCCTTGTATTGATTGATGCACTGTACAATACATTCCATGATCAATCAGACCACAGCGACATATGGGGATATAACAATATATTGTGGATTGATCTGCAATGATTCTTTTTTTTACTGAATAATGTATTCATTATGCCTCCGGTGGGTGGCAGTGCATCAGGAGCTGTAGAGCAACCGCTTGGGAATCTGAAGGTTCCCGGTTTGGTCGCTGGCTCCCACTGGCTTATACTGTAAGTGTCCTTGAGCAAGACACCAAACCTCCAACTGATGAGTAGGTTGGTGCCTTGCATTGGTTAACTCTGCCGTTATTGTGAATGGATGAATGTAAACTAGCGCTTTGGACACTATGCCACAATGTAGCAAAGTGTCCCATCATTATTTATCAAAATAATGAATCTGACAGAATAGTAGGAAGCCAATTAATTAGTGTAGACCAAACAGAAACACTGATATGAAACATAAGGCTTGATTTACTGTATTTGAATAATCATCTGCCAGATCAGTGTGGAAAACAACCAGCACACCATCATTTGCCATATTGTTTCATTTTATTTCGTTATAGCTGTATGGTTTTGAGTTTGATCGCAAATTGGTTTACTCATCCTCCTAACACCTGGCTTTACCCTTAATTCTAACATCAAGCGTTGCTGAGATTTCATACTTGAAGGCTGTGATTTCTCTATTTTAGAGCCATTCTAAGTCCTACTGTATACATTATTCTCCTGTAGTTTAGCCCATGTGTGTCAGGATGGATTATTGGCTGGGTGCATAAATATGTTGTCACAAGATCATGACCGTGTTTTGTTTTTCAAGTAGCTTACAAGGCAACCTAGAGGTGTGCATAGTTGAATTGCTTAAGCGGTCAAATTTGCCAACACAGTCACAGACAAACAGACAAGTTTGTGAACTGTCGGGGCTGCTTAGTATGAGCCTGTTGTGGTCAAGCAATGGAATGTCTTGCCATAATGCCCCAGTCTGATAGCATTTGGGTATTGTTGGAATGATGTTGTTCTTCTGTCAGTTTATCCAGTCATCTTGCTCCTGCTCTTGTCCTTTCCTCCGTAACTGAGTTTACTTATGGTAATGCAGTCAGTCAGTGCACTGGTCTAAACACACACTATGAGTTGGATAATTAATGGATTTAGGCCAAGTTCATGCTTCAGTCTGTCAATCGGAAATCCTTATATTTCTACAAACTCCTACATTTAATCATTCCAAATCATCCACAACTTTAGTAGTTTTAGAGAAAAATTGTTTCCAGCTCGCCGTTCAAGCTCAGATGAAATATGTTAAGCTTTCAGTAGACAAGACCTATGATGTTTGATGTTAAAGGGCCACTTCACCCCAACCAGATCTTATTTGAATGATGTTTAGGACACAATAAACACTTTTTTTTGTGCGTGATATGTGTTACTTTTTAGATATGTTAGTATTTCAAAGTGCCTGTGATGTCACAGGCACTGGTCTCACTTTCCCTTTCCTTCCTGGACTACATGTTGTCTCAGTAAGACAGCCTCCCCCCTCTCCACAAAGAGGAGCAGTCCACCAAAGCATTATGGTCATTGTAGGAATTCTGTAATCATGTCAAACCCTAGTCAAACACACAGACTACATAATCTTTCTGGCGATAGGGTGCAAATGTCAAATTGTGCTACTGTTATCTACTACAAATACTAGTTGAGTCACATTGAGTGACTGCAGTTTCTGAAATGAAATGTCCCTTTCAGTACATGTATCCATGCAGTTATGGTGACTGTCTGCTACATAGTAACCCATCTTCATGTTTTTTCCACTCAGGGTTGAATTATATGGATTTTGGCATTCATACTTGAAGCCATATAACATTGTGGATTTTTTAGGATAGAGTTGCCAGGTCAAGAGATACGATTGTGATTCTGTTTAATATGGTCGATTAGAAAATGTGTGTGTACCTTGAGCGATGTGAACTAGACGAAATTTGTATGGGGATTGTATTGAGTTTGTTATTCAAACGTTTCATCATTGAAAACTTTGATAGTCTGACTCTGAAGTGCAAATTGTGTAGACTATAGAGCAAAGTTAAGGGAATATAATAGGGAATTGTGGGCCAAGTTTTGTATCCCAGCTAGGATTGATTCTATTTTGAAGAGGTTCTTTCAGGCTTCCCACAGACGAGAGGATATGTCAATATAGTCAGCTGTGCCATCCTGCCAGGTTTCCCAAGTTAATCATGATGCCAGGCATAAAGTGTGCCCGGCCAGTGCCCAGAGTGCTTTGACTGCAATGTCCCCGGAATACTTCCACATCAGTACATTTATCTCTTTATACTATATGTCTGGTAGGCGGCTTTTAGGACTGATTTAAAGCCAAGTGTTTTAATTTTAGGATGCCAATTGTGGAAGATGATTAGCAATGACAATTGTTAGGTTATTCTTGGATTCTGTAAAGGCTTAGGTTGTGCAGATGGCAGATGGATGTGTATTGCATGGGGGGGGCTATTAGAAGCCATTCCAGAGCCACAATACTATAGGCAAACCTGTCAAGGAACTCAGTCAGAAGCCATATGCAGAGAATTATCATATTTTGGAGTGACATTATCGGGTCTATACTGTAGCCTGCAGAGAATGATCCCTTCTGCGTGGTATCGGGTTAGGATAGAATTTTTGTGAGGAAATTTTGTAGGTAAAATGTTAAGCAAAAGTACTACATTTAAGTTGTTTGATTAATATATAACTTCAAAAGTGCCCACGTCGGAGCACAGATCTCTGCCAGGATGCGTTGAATACCCATGTCTGTGGGGCCCCTGGCAGATCTCCGCCAGGATGGGTTGGATACCCAGGTCTGTGGGGCCCCTGGCAGATCTCCGCCAGGATGGGTTGGATACCCAGGGCTGTGGGGCCCCTGGCAGATCTCCGCCAGGATGCGTTGGATACCCAGGGCTGTGGGGCCCCTGGCAGATCTCTGCCAGGATGGTTGGATACCCAGGGCTTTTGGGCCCCTGGCAGATCTCCACCAGGGTGCGTTGGATACCCAGGGCTGTGGGGCCCCTGGCAGATCTCCGCCAGGGTGCGTTGGATCTGTTATTATATCCGATAAGGCGATAACTTACATAAATCCATCCCGAGCCCACCGCAGCTCAGAGTGTGCACGGTGGGCTTAGCGGTAAATCGCTTATTTTGATCGCTTTGTTTTTGAGTGGTGCAACCACTCTTATAGACAGCTATGTGTGTGTGTCCCTGTGTCCCTGTGTCTGAGCACAGAAATAGCATATTGTCACCACCAAGGGTCACTGTTGTGCAGCATAACACAGACACAGAGCCCAGGGAGGAGAGCTTGTACAGTACAGTACAGTACAGTACAGTACAGTACAGTACAGTACAGTACAGTACAGTACAGTACAGTACAGTACAGTACAGTACAGTACAGTACAGTACAGCACCACTCACTTCAGACGGGTCTGATTTTTACTAGACATATTGTCACATAACTCTCCATGGTGTTTTCTCACGAATGGGCAGCCGTAGTGGGCAATCTAGCCTTAAACCCACCACGCATGCGCTGAGCTGTGGTGGGATTGGGATGGATTTATGAAATCTTTCACCTGTACCACACTTGGATATAATAACATCAGATTAGTTTTTTTCAACCAAGGTTCATGTTTTAGGTTGTTATTAGAGAAAGTAAAAGATAATTGTTATTTGTTTTTTATTTGCTGCATCCTTTCGCGATTTTAGCTATTTTTGACGGGGGCGGGGGCATTCGAACAATGGGCTAAATATGTATTTTTTTTACAAAATGTTATAGTGATTTCTTTTAAATTATTTACTATATAGTCCTACTAGACCCCAGGAAATTACATCTGGCCACAAAAGTAATTTCCTGGGGTCTAGTAGGATTATAGTATATAATACAAAAATAAATCGCTATTAAATGGTGACAAAGTAGTAACAAAAAGTATGTTTTGAGGAAAATGTAAAATAGCCAAGTCAGGCAGAAATGGGCGGGTCCAATATGTGGAGTTGTGTCATGATCCAAGTAATTCAGGGGGAAAATTTGTTTGTATAGCCTACATTTTATTTATATTGCACCTTACATTTGAAAAACAGAAGAAAAAGAAGAACGGGCACTGTGACGTGGCACAGTCGGTAGCGCTGTCGCCTCACAGCTAGAAGGTCCTGGGTTCGATTCCGGCTGTGGGCGCTGGGGGCGTGTCCTCTCCTCCACGTCATCAGTGCCCATACCCGAGGCGGGGTTGGCGAAAGGGCCTTTCTGTCTGGAGTTTGCATGTTCTCCCCGTGTCCCCTAGGGTATGTTACCCTCACAAAAAACATGCAGTAGGCCTGGTCTCTAAACCGCCCCAGCTGGGCGCCTGATGGAGGGGAAAGGAACTGGTTGGAATAACGTGTTCCTTCCACGCGCTACGTCCACCCGGAGAAACTCCCCCCTGTCACGTAAAAAGAAGCGGCTTGGACTCCTCATGCATTGAAGGAAACATGAACAGGAGTGTAGGGCCCAGGATTACATTAGATAATTAGTTTGTTAAAAAGAAAAGAAGAAGAAAAAAAACTTTGAAAAAAGAGAAAATATATACACACATTGTGTGCGTGCGTGCGTGCGTGCGTGCGTGCGTGCGTGCGTGCGTGCGTGCGTGCGTGCATGCGTGCGTGCGTAAGATGCATTTCCTCTCTTTAAAGCCGGCCATGCTGTATTGTCAAGGCAACCCCTGCCAAAGCACGAGTCACTGATATTGAGGTGACTCTGACAAAGAGCTAATTCACTGTGGGATTATTGTGCAGCGTGTGAGCTAGGCTGGGGGGGGTGTAATTCTTTTCTGACTGCATGCCTCTACCATGATACCTTTGTTAAACATACAAGTACATTCATTATGCCACAATATGGTTTTATTATATCATTATTTTTGTTATTTTGCCTAAGTAGTTCTTCAGGCTTACTTTCTATAGTTAGTTTGTGAGATGGAAGTCCGTGTAGCTCATACTGATGTAGCTACACTGTAATGGCCCCCACATTCCTATTATATCCATCACACACAGCTGTTACATTTCTTTTTTATTGTAATATGCTTATAGCCACATTTTTGCATTTCAATACTCAAGGTAGACTAAGGTGAGATGAAGTTTGAAAACATGAATATAAATATCTCTGAATAGGCATTGTGCCAGCTAGGCTGCCAGCTCTGATCACTGGATACAGTGTGACTTTTATTTGAAAGGATAAGGAATATAAACAAACTACAACAACTTCAAATAAATCACCAATGCTTGAAATGACGGCAATCATTACAGCATTATTTCTTTTAAACCTTGTTGTGCCTTTCCTATTCAAGAGTGAAGATTGTAAGTGATTAGTTGGCGGCTATAAGACAGAAAGTACATCTTTTGGCTCTGGGCCAACAGACTGGAGCCTTCCTTTCTCACTGCTGAACTAACGGTTAGGACTTACCTGACCCTGGAGCCTTCCTTTCTCACTGCTGAACTAACGGTTAGGGCTTACCTGACCCTAGACGTAATGCCAGGTCATAAAACCTTCAGACAAACATGCGTAGCACACTTCCCTTTTGATAGCAGGGATGTATTTCAGTAATACTATATACTTCGTTTGAGCCCTCTGGGAAGTTCCTTTTGAAGAGTGGCTCGTTTCGCCGTGGTGTGTTGTGTTGAATCGACTGCTGAAATGTTAATGACCTCAGAGTTTGTATTGAGCAGAACTTGTGCTGTGTGCTGCCGTTGCCAGTGTCATATATTTTCTTCGGTGAGGACAGAATGTTTTCAGCCACGAAATCTTACTGACTCGGACATTCTTGTTTTCTCTGTCCACAAACGTTTGCTGAGAAAGCACAAGCACTTAAAATATTAACAGTAAAATCATTGAATAGTGTACAAATGGAACCAATCCACCACTCTTGTCACTTACAGTTCCATTTGGTTCCATTTGTACACTCTTCCGAGTTTGACTGTGTTGGTTCGCTTCAGACACAGACAAACCGATGGTGATCTACTCTTATGTACTTGGTATGTATGACCTGTGCTGAGACTAAATTGGCTAGAGTACTTCAGTGCCACGATGATCAGCGCGCCATGACCTCTGCCATTTGTTTCATCCTCTGTTGGAGAAAAGCCTCCTGTTCGAGATCATCATTTAAAGCCCTGGGATTATCATTTCTCAGTTTTCTCAGTTGCACTCTTTTAACCCAAGCCGTTTTGACAGTTTAGTTTAGATTTGCCTTTGTTTGGATAGGTATGTCTCATAATAATCTTAACATGTCAGTGAGAGCCGCATTTTTTGTTTTGTTTATTCAAGATTTCAGGGTATACATTATATCAAATAGTGATGTACTTACAGTATATGTGAATGACACCCAAACAGGACATACCAAAAGAAAATAATATGTCTACATATAGATGCCATATAATCACTATAATACAAGAGAATAGTAGGTACACACAACAATATGCAGATTAGTGTGCTAGTAAGAAATTGTATAATCCTACACTAGCAGGGAAGTGGCGGTTTGACAGTTACAAACCGCATATCTTAAATCAAGTTTCAAAGGTAAAACAAACAAGGCAAACACATAAATCGACAAAACAAAACAACACACAACATGGCATGGTGGTCACCCCACAAAGCAGAACATATAATGAACGTAACCCACACATACTGTAGTTCCTCATAATAAATATACTAAAACAACCCAGCTGCGTCGGACTGTGAGATCACGTCTTAGCATGCTCAAGTTCAGGCTTAAACTCAATCAATCTGGAACAGCATGGAACTGTAAATGTAAATGTTTGAAAAGTCACATGTGCTTGGAGGAGTGCATTTTTACACATCAGCAGCAGCACTAGGTGAATAGCCCAAGAGGCGGTCTTAATCGTGCTGCTGCTGCTATAATGTTAACTTTTGTATGCAGGGAATGAAGTTCTGCTGGAGGCTTGCATTAGATACTGCTGTGCCCTGTTCTCTGCATGCCAATATTGTAGGTGAGAGCTGCTCTTGTTAGGTGCTGGAGGTGTGCAGCTCATTACGAGTTGGCACAATGCGCAACACCTCCCCGAGGCACAGGACTTCCACCTCCGCAGGCTTTTGTCAACTCGATTGGTTAAAATCTGAGGGGGAATAAAACCCGCTGTGTGTCGCCGAGAGAGAGACGAGCGTGGGGAAATTAAACTGCAGGGACAGTGTCTTCCAGACACCGGCATATAGGCTAAAAATGATCAAACAATGGAATGGAATTCCCTTTATTCATGCTCTGTAATGAATGCAGGAAATGGAGGGCCATTATCAGTGGAAATAACAAACCTACTATTTG
The DNA here is from genome assembly GCF_951216825.1 of Electrona antarctica. Classification (NCBI taxonomy): domain Eukaryota; kingdom Metazoa; phylum Chordata; class Actinopteri; order Myctophiformes; family Myctophidae; genus Electrona; species Electrona antarctica. Next base: position 31,096,214 of record NC_136791.1, read on the forward strand.
TGTTGGCTTGAGCATGACGAATGTAAATCTGGCCTCGGCAGTGTGTTTTATCAGCCCTCCCTCGTTGAGTTGGGGAGGTCTGGCAGCCACAGCTGTCAAGATAACCCACATGCCCTCTCTCTCCAGCTCTGAAGCTGGGGTCCTTTTCAGAGGAAGAAAAGAACAGGCTTAACTGCAGTAAAAGTCAAAGAGGCTTATTGGTGTGAACGGAAATAAGACAAAAACACTGATGGGGCTATGTACACTACAGTAGCACGTGCCTTGTGCTGCTGCCTATAGTATACTACCAGAGAAATGGTCAGCCGGTGGAACTGGCTTCACTGTGTCATGTAAATGCTGTGTTTGGCCGGGCCAGACTGCGCCAAAAGACTAATGAGGTGTTTATCTGAAGAGGCGGAGGGACTGGAGAGTACTAGCACTCTGCCCCTGGATCCCCATCTGTCAGAACCCCTCTCTCTGCCACAGCATGGTAACAGACAGAGGCTTCTTGCCCCTGTCCTGTCCTGCCCTGCCCTGCCCTGACTGTGACCAGCCTTCAGCTGTTTAACCCATTTTGTGCGGGAACCCCTTTTGGTGTTTTAAGCGTTGTGTTATGCTTTAGCTATTGAAAAATAGCAGATCTACAAGCTCATAGCGAGCTTGTAGATCTGCTATTTTTGTAGATCTGCTATTTTTGAAAAATCTTGAAAATGTGGCACAAATCTTTTAATATATTCTTTCACGTGTTTCACATATTTTCAGATGGTGGTCGGCAGCCAATTACATATATTTTTGAGAGTCCTTGACATGAAAATGTTTGAGAACGACTGACATAGGGTTTTTCAGAAAACTGTCAGGATTCAGAAGACATTTATAGAATCGTCCTCAGGTCTAAATGGGTTAAATACAGATCTTATTATAATGAGCCCTATCTGTGAGCAAAGTGCATGGCTCAGATTCTTTCTTTTATTAAGAATTGTCTTCGTATCAACTGGAGCTGGTGGACGGGGGGGGGGGATGTCACTCAGCAGCATTTGTGCATTTTTCTGCCTGATGTGCTGTTGGGCTGACTCCCAGAAGAAGCAGCTTGGGAGCTGATCATGAGGATAATACAATGCTGTTGGCTGAAGACTCTGGATCAAACAGTGCCAGTGTGTGTAACTAGGACTTAATTTTGCGTACGGTAACTCTCTGGGAAGTGTCTTCTTGTACCAGAGGCATCAGGCAGCACAACACTATGGAGCTACAGGAGACAGTAAAGGTCCCTGAGTGCACACTGCTGCGTTTCTCTGAGACAGCAGGAGAGACTTGAGGCCTATTCATACTCCAGTTGTAGGTGATACGGTAACCCCCGAAACGGTGGTTAGTAAAAACGTAACATAAGCAGTGACGCGCTTACCACCGCAGTGTGACATCATGTTGTAGTTTTTGGTGGTCACCTTATCACCTAAAACTGGAGTATGAATAAGGCCTTTAAGGAGAAAATAAAACCTAAATCCATTGTTCTGATGTGAGGAGATCATGAAGTGTGGCAAAAAAATAAAACCCCAAAAAAACCCACTGCAAGTATTCTGTGTGTTCCTCCAGGAAATGTTGATGTTGTGAAAAGATGACATCAAACTCATTGTTTCCGTCATCGGGCATAATGTAAACTAATGCCCAATGAAACTAAGTAAGCAAGAGTTGCACTTACTTTTTTGAAAGGCTTGTTTATGCTGCGTCAGTCCTCCTACAGGGAGAAGGGTGTTCCCTCCCTTTCGACAGATATTATCATCATGACTGCCAGCCAGCCAAGGTTGACGTAATATGGCATGCAGGCTACTGAGCTGAGCACAGGAGGCACCCCTACGTGAGAAAGCGCTCATATTATTTAGACAACTCTACAGTAAAATGCTGTGTTTATTTAAGTCTGATAGTGTACATGTAACAAAATGTGACCAGCGAGGGTCCATTACGTTTAAAATATATACATGGAAAAAATAATAAATAAATACACCTTTTTGCAGAGCATACCATGTACACAGATTCTTATTTAATGTGTCAATAAAATGTAAAAAAATTAAAAGAAGAATAAAATAATTACACCAGCTTTTGCCAGTAAATGCACTGCCTTGGTCACAGGGCCGCAACTACTACTTATGTTCTTACTAATTGTTTTATCGATTGCTATTTTAAATTCAATTAAATGTCTAATACATAACCGGTAAACGAGTCGAGGTGAAAGAATTAAAGTAGATTTTTATTATTGCTAATCAATTAGTCTAATGAATCTCCTAAACCGTTTGTTGCACAATAGAGCCGCACAGAAATACAGAAAATAGCAGTTAGTTAGGTGTAGATCTGTTATTGTCGGTACTTTTGCAAAGGAAAATCATGTTGATTATTTTTGTAAAATCAATTATGTTTTATTATCAATACAATCAATTTAGTTTTAATAACCGTTGCAACCCCTACTTGGTAATAGCTGATTCAACCATTTAACATTTTTCACTTCGGCTATCAATTCCGATTACCTGAAGCTGACCATAGGTCAGTGCAACGAACTCCACTTGTTCTGCAATAACTTGACTTTCAATTTCTAACTGATCAGTACTTTTAGTTTAGTTTAGTTTAGTTTATTTGATCATCCTTCAGTCAAATACAATATTTACAGACGGTCCTCATTCACAACGGGGTTTACGCTCATAAAGTGACGTTACGTGAGCAGGGCGTGAGCGGACAGGCATTTACGTGGATTCCCACATTACGTGGGAATTCATGAACTTGAACGTGAACTTGACGGTGACGTTGTTTGATCGGAAACTCCGCTAAAAGCTGCGCCAGCTCAGAGGGTCGTGTACTGCTTGCGTAGATTTATTCAGAAGGCTTTAGTCTTCATGCTGAATCAATTAAAAGTCCCCAAATCTCAGATAAAATATGTAGGCCGCATGTGTCCAAAACATTGGTCAGCACATACAAAAAAGATAGCTTATATAAAAGCCAAGTATCACTTGTATGCCTATATGCATGCATTCTAGAAGCAGGTTAGCGTAGAGTCCCATACAGAAACTGCCCCTGCAAGCCCGACACCTTTTTATTTATTTATTAGGATATTTCTAGCATGCGCGATTGCGCTGCTCACTTGACAGCTTTCTACTCGCAGTGCAACGCGTTGTGAGCTTGTAGATCGGCTCGCGCTGCATGTTAAAAAACAAACTTACAATTACAATAAGAACATACACTTAGCTGCATTCTGCACTGTACGAATCCAACGTTGTTTAGTGTAGTAATGCCTGCAGTAGGCCTATTGAAATTGTTTTGTTACGGAGCTCCTTTGAGTCAGTCTGACTGTCGGTATGTGTGTGTGTGGGGGGGGGGAATTAGCCCTATATAAAAAATAGAAGACCACATTAGCCTTGAATGAATGGCATCAGCGTGTTTGAAAGTCGGCCAGTCATATCATAGTTTTAAGCCAGCTCACCTCCACTCGCGCTTGTTCACAAACATGACGGACAGACAGACAAGAAAGGCTGTTGATGATTATTATTGCCACTGTAACTCGCTGATCAGCATGTTGACAAAGACTCAGCCAATTAAAGTTTCACGTAGGCCTAAATGCCTTTGCTGCAAGCACCTATCTGCTAGCCTGGCTAATAAGCCAGACTAATATCACACAACACTGTCGCGGTATATTAGTCTGGGCTGGCTCCACTTAGATTTCATTTCCCGGGGGGCGGGTTCAAACATTTTCTCTTTGACGCAATTGGTCAGAGCTACTGTCAGTCAAAGGTCTCAAGCATTGAACGTCACTGTACCAAAGCCCGCCCATATTGCATACCGTGTCCCGATTGGCCCGACCTGTTCTCGGTTGTAGGAAAGAGGCGTGCTACTGAGCCTCGCCAGACGCTAATCCGCTGGCAGGCAAACATTTTTTTGCCAACGGCTGATTCGGTCTGGTTTATTAACCAGGCTACCTATCTGCCTCCATTTGCGTCGTGGTATTAATTTATAATAATGTATATTGATCACATGCGGACGCCACACAGAATAGCCAACTCTAACCTGCAGCTGAGGAAACATACAACGTAGTTGGATCGGATGAAATAGCCTATAGCCTTTAGTCCAAAAACAAATTAATCCCACAAGAAAAAAAAAGAAAGAAAATATGTCCTGTGTCCATGCATCATGCATGTCCATATATTTGCTTTCCAAATCCGACGGGATTGCAGGGAATCAATCACCGCAGTAGACTAATCAATAGGGCCTTTTATCATTGCCGAGTTTTAATATAGCATTTGGTCGTGTGGTGAACAGTACAAATTAACTTCTTTCTCATTATGTGAAAGTAACTGTAACATCAGTTAACTTATTAACGTTCTGACATTTAACAAGGAGTGAAGTAATGCCTGCCAAGTTGGCAAGTTTCGTTTATAATTATATACATATATAACTCGCGCTGTTTGCTTGAAGATCTGTCCGTGCAGAGACCCGCCTGTCAAAATTAACTGCTCTACAAGCTCATCGCGGCTGTTGCAGGCTATGATGACGTGTTTCGATATTTCCTGTTGCCTTATATGGTGTGTGATGGGCGTTCTAACCAGGCGACACCAGGCGAATCGCTTGGGAAAAATGCGGAAAGGCTACACTCTGCGATCCGCACAAATGAAGTGATTACACCAGCTTCCCTGAATAAGACGGGAGCAAATCGCAGCGTGATCGGACAGAGAAATACGATGATATTTAGTATCTGTTTACGCATACGTTACACTGCGGTGTATTTCTCCTTTGTGAATGAGGACCTAGAAAGGAAGCTGTTACAAAAAAACAAAACATGAAGATGATCAAAAGGAATAGGCAGAAGCTGGAAGCTTATAAATGCCTATCCTACTTGCAACAGAACATGATTCGTAATACTCATTGGCATTGGTACAGAAAGTAAGTATTCTATTCAGAACAGTATTCTGCCTATCCTTAAAAAGAAAATAAAAACACTCAAAACAACCTCTATTAAAAAGCCACTGATACCATTCAGTGATGACAGTTTTTGTTCATCAGTTGTTTATTTGACCTGGGAATAGACTAGCCCAAATGCAATACATGTTAACATTCCCATGTAAATTAAATAAGCAAACAAGGCTAAGTCATAGTATACATTATTGAACTTGGCGTTGTTCATTTAATTTAAATCAAATAAGCAAACAAGACTATATTGAAGGTTATATTATTGAACATTATTGTTCATTTAAAGTAATTTGGCCAAAACAAACAATCTGTGTGCCTTTGTTGTCTTTCTTTTGCAAAACTTCCTCACATCACAGTGCTGGTGCCAGTTTTCTTGATCAGAGATTATTTGATTTGATACTCAATTTCTCATGATGAGATTACTGACAGTGACACCTGGTTTCAATTCTTCTACATTCTCCTACGTTCTTCTATATTCTCTAGAGAGAGTACTTCTTGTAAATGAAGTAATGCAGATGTTTAACAATAATGTAACTCTTGAGATGAAACCAAATGGACAGTGCCAGTTTTCTTGATCAGAGATTATTTATTTGATACTCCATGTCATTACTGACAGTGACACCTGACAAATGCTAACAATAGATTATTTCTTTCCACAAACATTTGCAAACATGACACTGCCTTGTTGAATGACGCCTGGGTAAAGGCCGCTCGGAACCTGTGATTGTGGTGCAAGTTATTATCCAGTGGTGGAACGTAACGAAGTACATTTACTTAAGTACTGTACTTAAGTACAATTCAAATTCCAGACTTTTACTTGTAATAGAGTATTTCTACATTGCAGTATTGATACTTTTACATAAGTGAAAGATTTGAGTACTTTTTCCACCACTGTTAAATGTCTGTGCTGGAGCGGTGAGCACGGAGCATCCTAACTGCCCTGGTGGAAGTCCCCCGTATTGATTTAGTTAATGATCAATCCCGTTCCATCCAGGCTCACAAATGACATCGATGAGAGCGTGCTGTTGGACTTGCCTCGCGTTTTGTAACTTCTTCAAATCAGTCTTCTTGTGCTGTCAGTAGGCCTGTCACAATAATTACATAATCATCTCCTAAATCACAATTCTTTGAGATAACCGACATTGCATAATCATCATAATCATTTCCATGTTGAAAAATGTTCATACATTTTTTTTTAATAGTGGAAATAGCAGATCTACAAGCTCAGGGATATCGGCTATCTTGTCTTTTTTTTCTTTTTTTTTCTTTTTCTTAAGTGAGGATGTGTGTGGGTAGCTGGCTGGCTGGCTGGCTGGCTGGGTATGAGCACGAGCATGTTTTATCCCACAATTTTGTAAACCATTTTTTCACCCAGTGTCAATTATCTAATGTAATCCTGGGCGCTACACTTCCTCTGCCAACCTGGGGGGGCAGCGGACTGACCTCATGCTCCCTTATATGCATGAAGAGTCCAAGCTGCTTCTTTTCACCTGACAGGGGAGAGTTTCCCAAGTAGCGCGTGGAATAACACGTTATTCCGACCAGTTCCTTTCCCCTCCATCAGGCTGGCCAGGGGGAGGTAGTTTAGAGACCAGGATTACGGCATGTCTTTGTGAAGGTACCTACCCTAGTATAAAGTTATTACATCATGTAAGTTATCTTATCTGTCTTATCTGCCCTGTGCAACCTTTGTTTAATAAGCCAAATAGAAATGTAAATTATTATTCATAATGTTCCAATGAAACACGTTAATCGCAATTATTTGAGCGTATTTAATTCAAGTAGAATTTCATAATCGGGACAACTGACAGCCCTACCTGTCTCGGAGCCGTACCAGCTCACAACGTTCCATAACGCAACATGTTGTGAGCTTGTATATATGTGCCCCCAGGATAAGGACACTGAGGCTCAACTAAGTTAGTGGTACTTTTTGGGCGGTGTCCCACAGGGGTCTATAGTGGTTTTCAACCCTTTTCATATGAAGGCCCATTATTAATTCGGCATTTGAGCCACGGACCACCATTTGATGAGATTTAGCCTGGCTCAGACCCAAAACTTTGAATATTTTGTTATTGATTTTGTCCACAATTCCATGATGCTGTTGGCGATCAAACGATCAAAATAACAAAAATAACAATTCTTCTACATTCTCTAATTGTAGAGTAAATCCAAATGGACTAATTTTACGCTCTCAAGAGTTAAAGAGCTATAAGGGTCCATTTGGTTACCAACTCTTCATCATTTAGCTGGGGACCACCTGGAACCCCCCCCGAGGACCACTGGTGGTCCCCGGACCACTGGTTGAGAACCACTGGACTTTTTCCCTCTATACAAAACATCTCTACTAAAACAGCAGATCTACAAGCTCACTATGAGCTTTTACTCTCCACCAAATCTTGGCGACAGAATAGGGACGCTATAGGGCAGTGTTGTTTTTGGCAGCACATTTTTATTTTAGTTTTAGTCATAGTCTTTTGAATAGTTTTCATTTAGTTTTAGTCACCTGGAATGTTTTTGTTTTAGTCTAGTTTTAGTCTACTAAATATCATAAGATTTTAGTCGACTAAATCTACAGGTGATTTCGACTAAAATGTATTTTGGCAGGCCTTGATGCCGTCGTAATGGCTGATTTTACACTTGCTGAAAATAGCTGATCTACAAGCTCAAGACAAATTTCCCTTGTGGACAATAAAGTTGACCTTGACCTTGAAGCTCGCAGCGCAACGCGTTGTGAGCTTGTAGATCGGCTATTTTCAGCATGCTACCAGGTGTAAAATTACTTTTACTGGATGTCTTGTCCACTAGTCCCTTCCTAACATTTTAGTCTAGTTTTTATTTGTTGACGAAATTAGTCTTAGTTTTAGTTTTCATTTAGTTTCCATTTAGTTTTCGTCAGTGGAAAAGTAGTCGACGAACATTTTTGTCATAGTTTTAGTCGACGAAAACAACACTGCTATAGGGTTCAGGTAGTTAAGTTCGTTATCTCCCCCTCCTCCACTCTGGAAATGGCACGTCTGTATCCTCCGCTTCTTTCCAAACCTCTGCCCCTTTGTGTCCTTGAGGCGGAACAGTCTCGATACACATCCAATGATGATACAAGACTCTGCCTTGTGCCTTTTATTAGCTCCACGGTTGTATTCATTATAGCCAGTAGTAGTAGCCGAGTTGCTTTTTCTCTTTGCCCCTCCGAGGCGAATTCTCCCACACCCAGAGCAGATGGTATGCGTTTTTTTTTCTTCGCCAGATGAATCACTCAGCTGTGTGGGTTATGTGTCGGTGGCCTGGTCAGTGTGAAGCATGGTGTCGGTCTGTCCTGACTCCTGGCTGGTCTGTGTGAAGCATGGTGTCGGTCTGTCCTGACTCCTGGCTGGTCTGTGTGAAGCATGGTGGCGGTCTGTCCTGACTCCTGGCTGGTCGTGAACAGTGTTAGAGAGGCAGGGGCTAAAATCCTGTAAGAGGGCACTTTTGGACCAAAAAAATGCAAAAATAGCAGATCTACAAGCTCACAACGCGTCGATCAGCTATTTTCGGGGCGCAACCCAGCACTCTTTAGCTATAGAGATGCGGCGTACAGTATACGACATGGATTTCTAAACAAATGTGTTCAATGCAAAAAATACTGTGTTCAAGTTCAGGAGACTTCGGGGAAAAAAAGCTATTCTCCTTGAAGGTTGCCTTCCGGCATGGCATGGAAAGGAGAGGAGGGCATTTGCATTTCTTTCACCATAGTAAATGCTGCATTCGTGGTCTGGAAAGGGCAGTTGTTTTACAGACGGGTAAAAGGGCATGGGCTGAAGCCCCCTTTGATCATGTCTATGTGTTGTGCACGTCCCTGCTGGCTGGTCGTGAACAGTGCTGCACACACCCCCGTGTGTGAAGCGTGGTGTCGGTCTGTCCTGGCTGGTCGTGAACAGTGCCGCACACACACCCGTGTGTGAAGCGTGGTGTCGGTCTGTCCTGGCTGGTCGTGAACAGTGCTGCACACACACCCGTGTGTGAAGCGTGGTGTCGGTCTGTCCTGGCTGGTCGTGAACAGTGCTGCACACACACCCGTGTGTGAAGCGTGGTGTCGGTCTGTCCTGGCTGGTCGTGAACAGTGCTGCACACACACCCGTGTCCGACAGTCAGGGTGGAAGCGTTCCCAGAGAACAGCCTTGTGTTTTCATTCATAGACGGGTACTCTTCCCGATCAGTGTTGTTTATGTTCATTCCTGTATAGTCTATGCCTGGCAGTGGTCTAAATCTTTGCTTCTGGTGGTCCCTGAAACAAAATATGTTGAGATGGGGGTCAGCGGCCATTGCCGGCCAAATATATCATTTTGGGGGTCTTTGACTCTTTGACATGAAAAGGTTAAGACATTTCTTCGTAAAACCGGGAAAGCGGCCTGGGCCGTGGCTCAGCGGTCCAAGCACCTTGGCCGGTAGTCCGAGTCTGGCAGTGTGCCGCGGGTTCGACTCCCGATCCCCACGGCCTTTACTGCATGTCACTATATGATAGTGACATGCAGTTATATATATATATATATAATATAGCAACATTGGTTTCGAACAGTGGCTCTCAAAAATAGCAGATCTACAAGTTCACAGCACGATACTTTGTGCCTTGTTGCAAGCTTGTACATCTGTTATTTTTTTTTACCTTTGTCTGAAAAATCTTGAAAGTGTTTGCTTGAAATATTGAATCATTTTGAATTTGTTCAAGTCTTCTCTTCTGGGCGTCCCTGGTGGCACAAATCAATTTCAGATGGGCGGGGGGGGGGGTCCTCTGCCAAAGACATTAATACTGGTATATATCATCTGGGGGGGGTCCGACCTTGGCACTAAAAGGTTTGAGAACTATAGTGATTTAGACGGCAGTTTGTAGAATGGACTTCCTTCCTGACCTGTCCTCCCTTCTTTCTTTCTCCCTCTAGACTCTGGACGAGCCCCCCTACCTGACCGTAGGGACGGACGTCAGCGCCAAGTACCGAGGGGCTTTCTGTGAGGCCAAGATAAAGACGGCCAAGCGACTGGTCAAGGCCAAGGTAAGACAATGAATCGCCTTTGTGTGTTTATCATCCATCATTGTCCATATAGTCACTATATGTGTGTGCTGGGTGGCCGTGATGTGTGCTTATTAGAGCCAGACCTTAGAGTATATATGAATAGAGACGGCACCCGGAGGAAACCCTGAGGCGAAATGCCTCAGGGTTTGCGCACGTTCATGATGACACGTGAACGATGTTTCATACGTGAACGCGTGCAATGATAGTCAACGGCCAGCGTGTTCATGTGTTTGGGCCAATCAATGCCAGCCCAGAATGCACTCTGTTCCTACCCGGAAGGAGGAGTGAAATCACCTCATGCGCTTTAGAGCAACTTAATGCAAGTGGATGGGAGGAGAAATCCGGTGCCGTCTATATTAATATATACTCTTAAGAGCCAGACCCATAATATCGTCGATGTGTTGGCTATTATTTTACTTTTCTGACAACCATCGGTATTATTGCGCATAATAATAATGCTATAACGAAAAGATAGGAATCCAAAACGATACAAAGATCTGGCATCGGTTGGGCTCTAGTGAAAAATGTCTGAATATAGTCTCTCTTACACTTAAATTGACTGTGCTGTTGTTTTCTTGGCAGTCTATGTACTTGACCACTCGCTCACCCTGTTGTTGGTCGACTAGAGTTCATGCCATTTACTCCAATCTTGCACTTTGTATTAAGTCACTCTGGGCAATTTGCTAAATGCCTAAATTGTGATCATAGTTTAAATTGGCAAGATCCTGGAATTATCCCACCTAGAGGAGTTGTTGTTTCTCTGGCTGTGGTGATTCCTGAAGGTTTCTGCAGCCAGGTTTACACATCAGAATCAGTGAAGATGGAAACATGAAAATGTTTTCCAAGATCATATAATCACATCATGTAAGGGGGTTGCATAGCTTACATCACGTAAGCTGTGCCTCGACATCTCAATATTATTCAGTACCTTTAATAAAGAGGAAGATCATCTTCATAAAAAACAGTATGAAGATGTTTGCACCACACATACAGTACCGATGATCAGAGCCCAGAATGTTCTACTTTATTCCGTATATTGCCGGCCAAATACATATCACTTTGGGGGGTCCTCCTTGACATGAAAAGGTTTGAGAACCACTGGCCTATAGCCACCAGTTGCTCACATGCTCTTCCTGGCTGCTGAGCATCATCATGTGTCTGTGGCTCTGTGCTGTGCCGATGAAGGCATCGCACGATGCACATCATATACCATCTCTCTCTCTCTGCTTTCCCAGTGGGACTGGAGCATCTGGCTAATACAATAGCGACAGATCACTCATCTTTTTGCCTTTTGCACGAGCATGTGGGAGGAACAAAGACACTATAAGACAGGACGCTGGCTGTTCACCACCGTGTAAACTTATTGTAGTTTCCCTGTACAGACAAAAGAGCAGAGATGTTCATCGCTCTAGCATAGCAGCTGTAATTGTCAAGATGATGAGCCGTTTTTATCTCATGATCCAGCTCAAACAGGTATGATGAATTATACCTTCTATGAGATTCCCGGTTACAAGCCGTATAGGTGTCAACGTTTTTGTGACAGCTCTTCCACTCGTGTCACCATACAGTGTTGAGAAAGGAGGGTTCTTTTTGAGGAAGCTTGGCGTGTGAGACGCGTGCACGCACGCTACTTTGCACAAACATTGAATCATAGCGAGCAATTAGTCTGGGGGTTGTTGTGATTCTGAATATTCCTCCGTAATGACTGCCTCTACGAGCCATTCGGTTCATTAGTCCATTCTGGGCGGGAACCCCTTTCGGTGTTAGCATTATGTTATAATTTAGCTATTGAAAAATAGCAGATCTACAAGCTCATAGCGCGCCACCGAGTGGCGCGCTACGAGCTTGTAGGTCTGCTATTTTTTTTAAATCGAAGAACCACTGACATAGAAACATAGCTTTTTCAGAAAACTGTCAGGATGTAGAAGACATTTTTAGAATCTGATCTCAGGTCAAAATGGGTTAGTCCACTGTCTGCTTGTTGAGCAGAGTAGATGGCTGCAGCATACGGCACTGATTTCTTTCATGTGGCTTTTTAGGTTCTGATGAAATTAAGTGTAGGCAATTTGTTTTTCTGTGATGATAATCTGCACTAATTTATCTGAAACATGAAACCCGCAAATTAACATTATTATATAGCATCCCTAGCATCCCTACAGTATTCTGGGGCAAACATTTGGTGAAACTAGCATATGTACACGGTAGAGTGGCTTGGGAACAGTGTTGTTTTTGGCAGCAAATTTTGATTTTAGTTTTAGTCATAGTCTCTTGAATAGTTTTTATTTAGTTTTAGTCACATTTTAGCTGGCTGGAATGTTTAGTTAGTTAGATTTTAGTCGACTAAATCTACAGTTGATTTAGTCGAACAAAATGTATTTTGGCGGGCCTTGATTCCATCGTAATGACTGTTTTTTCACTTGTTGAAAATAGCCGATCTACAATCCCACAACGCGTCGCGCTGTGACACATTGTGAGATTGTAGATCGGCTATTTTCAGCATGCAACTAATTGTAAAATGACTTATACTGGATCCACTAGTCCACTAGTCCCTTCCTAACATTTTAGTCTAGTTTTTATTTGTTGACAAAATTGTCAATATGTTTAGTCTTAGTTTTAGTCATCATAGCTTCGTTTTCATTTAGTTTCCATTTAGTTTTCGTCAGTGGAAAAAGGTAGTCGACGAACATTTTTCGTCTTAGTTTTAGTCCACAAAAACAACACTGCTTAGTTGGGAACCAGGAGGTTCTCAGTTCGATCCCTGTGGGCTCCCCCAGAGTTAGTGTTGTCGAAGTGTCCTTGAGCAAGACACTGAACACTTGCTCCTGATGAGCATGGGTGAATGTAATGCACGATCTACTGTATGTAAAGTGCCTTGGATGAAGGCGCTATAGAAATGCGACCATTTACCACAATATAAATGCACCATTTAAGAGGTTAAGCTAGACTACAGTCCTGGCAATAATTATCAACTTTCTGGAATTTAATGTAATGTTTGGAAAAAATCTATGAGCCACAGAACAATAAATATGATTTTGTTTCCACAAAAAAAAACTGGTTGATTTGAACGCGTTTCATGTGTTATAGCATTGTCTGTGTTTTACACGATACAAATTCAAGAGAAAACCATATAACTTTCCTCAGTCTGCTTCCTCAAGTTTTGCAGGGGAGGGAAATTACCTAGTATGAACTTTAAAATTGGTTACGGTGGAAGTTGTGCAGCCCTGAATCCGGGCCGTGCTGATTTAGTCGATCATATACGGTTTGATTGATTGGGGAGTCTGGCACTCACCGGCTGTTTAGATTCAAGCTGTCATGCAGTTTAATACGGGCCTGTCGGTGAATCATGGTATCGGAGCTGAAGCTCCTCGGCAGGAGTCTGCAGGAGGGATCAGGTGTTTCTGACATTCACAACAAGTGAAGGATTTAGAGCGCTGGGAGGAGGAGGGGAGCCGCGGCACGGTCCTCCTCATCCACAGCCCTCCTCCTCCTCCCTTCTATTCTGGGGAAAGAGGGAGGGCTCCCCTCTCTCCCTGCCCATCACGGTCCTCCTCATCCACAGCCCTCCTCCTCCCTTCTATTCTGGGGAAAGAGGGAGGGCTCCCCTCCCTCCCTGCCCATCCCTATATGAGGGAAGGGAATTCCTCTCTTCTGCGAGGCCAAGGAATGCAATTATCTCCATAGTGGAAGAAAAGGGCTGCCTCAGGAGGAAGTAGCTTTACCAATTCTCTTCCCCTCGTCTTTCTTTAATGACCTTCTTTTCATGACCGTCTTGTATGTTTCACTGTCTTGTTATCATCGGGCTCGGCTTGAGTTTCGTTCATTCTCCCGATCCTGAGAATCACACTGAGAATTTAATGATTGCAATTTTCTGGTCTTATACTGTCAAGAGGGACCATTGTCTACTGGCAGCCTTGTCTTGTTAGGAACAATGCTTAACATCTCTCGTTTGTGTGTTTGCGCGGTGGAGAATTACAAGCTCAATCGCAGTGAATCAGAGATTAAAATAGGGTGCATTATGCATCCCAAAACGCAGTTTATAGTTAAGGGTTAAAACAACGACCTCTGCATCCACGGGATGCACTACTGTACTGTTTTTTATTCTACCGTAGTTTATTTTGCTAGCTTTTCTGTTCTTTTTCTGTTTTCTACATGAATATAAGTATATAACCACATTATAACCATATAAAATGAAATGTGAGTTAAATGCTGCAATTTGTAAAAATGGCAAAATATGACTCCTAACGTCGTTGAAGTGAGACTCATCTAAAAGACCATCCCTGCATCCCGGGACTCATTACATTGAAAACCTATTCACATGAAAGTTAAATCTGTTTTTATTCTACAGTGCAATACATTTTGATCCTAAAAAACAGACAACGGGCAACGCTGTGGCACATTGTGAGCTTGTCGATCAGATATGTTCGATGCGCAATACTGGAGTGCAACTTAGTATAAAGGAGGCCTTGTAATGTCATTAAATGAGGTTATTGATCTCAAAGAAACGGACAAGTTGTTCCAATCAGATGGAGCTTTAAACTGAAAAGCACGTCTCCCAGTTTCATTAAATGTTGTGGGCACAGTAAAATAAAGTTGTTGTCTAAGAGGGTGTCTAGAGTTACGTATATGGAAGTAATAGCAGACAAAAGTGCTAATGTCTCCTCGCTTGAGGAGTTAACCAATTTAAAGTGTCATACATGAGGACACCTCAAAACAAATCTACAGATGGCTAATATTGTAAGCAACATGTAATGAATGTAGATGAGGCATTACTGTCTGTATGTCATATAGCTGATGTTGTCAGGCAGATGCAAGATTACCTCAGTTTGATCAGATTATGATTTGCTACACCTCTCACCCCAGGGAGGGGGGGGAGGGAGTGTGTGAAGGGGGATGGATGGTCATGGAACATGCAGCACATTACAGTCGCAGCATAAAAACAAGACTACAGACAAACTACAATCCTTCTATATGTATAGCAGTTTCTCACAATTACAAATTAACGTAACAACAGTGTTGTTTTTGTCGACTAAAACTAAGACGAAAAATGTTCGTCGACTACCATTTTTCCACTGACGAAAACTAAATGGAAACTAAATAAAAACTAATCTATGATGACTAAAACTAAGACTAAATGTAT
Organism: Electrona antarctica; assembly: GCF_951216825.1. Lineage (NCBI taxonomy): Eukaryota > Metazoa > Chordata > Actinopteri > Myctophiformes > Myctophidae > Electrona > Electrona antarctica. Next base: position 31,111,316 of record NC_136791.1, read on the forward strand.
TGACAATTTCGTCAAAAACTGGACTAAAATGTTAGGAAGGGACTAGTGGACAAGAGATCCAGTATAAGTCATTTTACACTTGGTTGTAAAATCAGTCATTACGACGGCATCAAGGCCCGCCAAAATACATTTTAGTCGACTAAATCATCTGTAGATATAGTCGACTAAAATCTTGTGAAATTTTGTCGACTAAAACTAGACTAACACTAAAACAATCCAGGTGACTAAAATGTGACTAAAACCTAAATGAAAACTATTCAAGAGACAGAAAATCTAAATTTGCTGCCAAAAACAACACACTGCGTAACAACAATGGCATAGAGGGTATACTAGTAGTAGCAACGCATTACTGTGCAAACAATAAACCTGGCAGGTGTGGATAGATAGGACCACCAACAATAGTTCTCTTCTTGGCACCGTGGGCATGTTTTTTCCCCGTCTGGTTGGTCATAAACGCTGTTGCTTCAAAAGCAATAAAGCTGTTTTGCTTCGACTAGACCAGCGTGAGGCTGGAGTTCATGAGTCTAATCAGCGTAGTAGGCCAGTTATATAGAGTCCAGGGGCAGTATGTATGTAGTACAGTGTCTCTCTCTCTCTCTCTCTGCCGTCTCTCTCTCCAGTGTGTGAGATTCCTGTTACTGTGGCCTCGGCCCAACCCGTTCAAGGGGGGATTATTTGTTTACTCTCATTGCTGATTCTGCTCCCCCTTTCCTTTCCTTTCCGGCAGGTGACCTTTAAGCCAGAGCTGTCCACGGCCGAGGTTCACGACGAACACATCAAAGGACCTCTAAAGGTAAGGGTGGCAGGCTTTTTGATTGATTGATTGATTGATTGATTGAAATATTTATTAACAGTTTACAGAATTACAGTACATTTCAAGCACAACTCAATACAAAGACTGTTAACACTCCGAACGCCCAGGACGAAGTTCTTTGTCCTTTCTATTAGTAACGCCCGACGCTCAGGACGAAAGTATTGTCCAAAAGACGAAGTTTATTGATACGAGAACGGATCGCATGTTGTATAGCCCAGGCGCGCCTCCTGGGCTCTCCTCGGTGACGCGCAAGAGTGAGATGTCATCGAAAAACTCCCTCCTCTGTTTAGCTGATGAAAACGAAAATCTTAAAACGTTCATAACTCGCGATCTAAATCATCCCGTCTTTTTCTGAAAAAAGATCCTGTGTTAGACGGCGCTCCGTGGTCCAGTCGCTAGTCTCGATAGATTTATTCTTGTCTCCCGTTGTTGTCGATCGATTCTAGAGTGGTGTGGCTATTGTTAGCTGCTACACAACATCATGAACTTCCGGCCGGTCCGTCCGGAAAAGGCGCCCGTGTTTATAAATCGACTGGGCGCTATAATGTAATGGATTAAATAGTTCCGGGCAATTAAAGTGTTAACTGTGAGTGGACGACCCAATATTGCATTACACTTGTTTACAAGAGGGTCCACCTTGTTCAATTCATCAAAACATTTAGAGACGATTTTAGTCGACTAAATCTACAGTTGATTTAGTCGACTAAAATGTATTTTGACGGGCCTTGATGCTGTCGTAATGACTGTTTTTACACTTGCTGAAAATTGCAGATCTACAAGCTCACAACATGTCGCACTGTGACGCGTTGTGAGCTTGTAGATCTGCTATTTTCAGCATGCAACCAAGTGTAAAATGACTTATACTGGATCTCTTGTCCACTAGTCCCTTCCTAGCATTTTAGTCTAGTTTTTGTCAATATATTTAGTCTTAGTTTTAGTCATCATAGCTTAGTTTTCATTTAGTTTTCATTTAGTTTTTGTCAGTGAAAAAAGGTAGTCGACGAACATTTTTCGTCTTAGTTTTAGTCGACAAAAACAACACTGTAGTCAACAGTCTGTCTCGAGAGACTACTTAAACACTTGAACTCCACAAGGCTGTTTTTCAGCATTGTAACAGAACAGCAGCTTAAATACTTATTTTACTTAAAGGCCTTACAGGTTCATTGGTGCAGTTGCTTTTTCTTTTTTCCCTTTTTTTTTATTGGTCATTGTTTTCACCACTGATTGCTTCTATTTCGTCATGTTAAGCTGAAGCATAAAATTGTGTTGCAGATTACACTTTTTCATTAGATTTCATAGATGGCATAAATGTGTATTCAGATATTGAACCACTCAAACCCTCAATACTCAGTAAACTTGACCTTTCACTCTGTACTTGGTCAGCTCTTTTTCTCCCTCTACACCAAACCTCTTTGCCGAAAATAGCAGATCTACAAAGCTCACAACGAGAATGTTTCCCCCTGAATAGGAACGCTTTGAGCTTTTATATTTATTTATAGCTTCATACAGTAGGTTTATCAGTCAGAGTCAGACGGACACATCATAATAATCATGGTTAATATTCAATAATTATAATGAGGTATAATGATAATCTTTTAAAGGACAACTTTAGTTTTTTTCAACCAAGGTTCATGTTTAGGTTGTTATTAGAGAGAGTAAAAGATGAGTGTTATTCTTTTTTTCATTTGCTGCTTACTAGCAGGCTCCCATACAGTGTGTAATAGACTAAATAACCTCCCCCTTCACATTCAGTAGATCCTGTGATCTTTTGTGGCCAGATGTAATTTCCTGGGGTCTAGTAGGACTATAGTAAATATTAATAAAGAAATCGCCATCAGATTTAGTAAAAAAGGACGTATTTAGCCCCATGTTCGAATGCCCACGCCCCCCTGTCAAAAATAGCTAAAATCGCTAAAACGAAAGAGAGCAGCAAATGAAAAAAAAATGAACACTCACCTTTTACTTTGTCTAATAACAACCTAAAACGTGAACCTTGGTTGAAAAAAACTAAAGTTGTCCTTTAAGTATACAGTACTACGGATGTAAGCAATTTCTCCTCCTTGGACTTCAGGTGGGTGCTGTTGTAGAGGTGAGGAACCAGGATGGAGTTTACCAGGAGGCTACCATCAATAAACTGACAGATGCTAGCATATACACTGTGGGTGAGTTACCATCAATAAGATGACAGATGCTAGCATATACACTGTGGGTGAGTTACCATCAATACGCTGACAGATGCTACCATATACACTGTGGGTGAGTTACCATCAATAAGATGACAGATGCTAGCATATACACTGTGGGTGAGTTACCATCAATAATGACAGATGCTAGCATATACACTGTGGGTGAGTTACCATCAATAAGATGACAGATGCTAGCATATACACTGTGGGTGAGTTACCATCAATACGCTGACAGATGCTAGCATATACACTGTGGGTGAGTTACCATCAATAAGATGACAGATGCTAGCATATACACTGTGGGTGAGTTACCATCAATAAGATGACAGATGCTAGCATATACACTGTGGGTGAGTTACCATCAATAAAATGACAGATGCTAGCATATACACTGTGGGTGAGTTACCATCAATAAGCTGACAGATGCTAGCATATACACTGTGGGTGAGTTACCATCAATAAGATGACAGATGCTAGCATATACACTGTGGGTGAGTTACCATCAATAAAATGACAGATGCTAGCATATACACTGTGGGTGAGTTACCATCAATAAGATGACAGATGCTAGCATATACACTGTGGGTGAGTTACCATCAATACACTGACAGATGCTAGCATATACACTGTGGGTGAGTTACCATCAATAAGCTGACAGATGCTAGCATATACACTGTGGGTGAGTTACCATCAATAAGATGACAGATGCTAGCATATACACTGTGGGTGAGTTACCATCAATAAGATGACAGATGCTAGCATATACACTGTGGGTGAGTTACCATCAATAAGCTGACAAATGCTAGCATATACACTGTGGGTGAGTTACCATCAATAAGCTGACAGATGCTAGCATATACACTGTGGGTGAGTTGATATCAAAAAAACACTTTTAATCTCTTCACGGACTTCTGAACCTCTGCACCCCAGTGCAGTAACCCATTTAGACATGAGGACGATTCTACAAATATCTTCTAAATCCTGACAGTTTTCTGAAAAACCCTATGTTTCTATGTCAGTCGTTCTCAAACATCAAGGACCGTCAAGGACCCCCAAAAATATATGTAATTGGCCGCCGACCCCCATCTGAAAATATGTTGTTCCAGGGACCCCCAGAAGCAAAGATTTGAGTTGAAAACATTCACTCTGAAAGAATGTATATTCAAAGATTTGCGCCACATTTTCACAATTTCAAAAAAAATAGCAGATTTACAAGCTCGTAGCGCGGCACTATGAGTCAAGAATGAGATCAAATCAAAGATTGTCAAGGGACATATTTCGCTGTCCTTTTAACAGCCAGGAGTAGATGGTCCTTGATGTACTAATAATGCCATGCGATTCAGTACTGACTGGCCTTGTGTCAGTGTCTGCCTCTGAAAAACCTAGAAAACAACTTGTTGGCTTTAAAACACGGAAACCAGAAGGCTGTGCTAAAGCATGGCACATTTTAGTAAGTGAGAAGGAGGGGTATGTTTGAGATTTAGTGGCATGGAGGTCTCTGGGTGTGTGTCTGCGTGCGTGCGTGCGTGCGTGCGTGCGTGCGTGCGTGTGTGGACGGCTGCCCTACATACAGAACAACCTAACAGCGTTTCTTTCTCTCCTCTCTCGTCTCCTCTGCAGTGTTCGACGACGGCGATGAGAAGACCCTCAGGCGTTCCTCGCTCTGCCTGAAAGGAGCACGTCATTTTGCAGAGAGCGAGGCAAGTCCCTGCCGTTGCAAACAGCAACAGTTTTACACCAGCATTCTGTTTGTCTCAAATCTCCCAACAGTCAAAGTACTTTTTTCTTTGTCTCTTTGTGCTTTTCTGGCACTGAATAAAAAAACCCTTCTTTACGAATGGTCCAAATGTTCAGCTGCTGTCTGAAATGCACAGAGGGGCAATATATTTCCAGGAAACCTAAACTGATATTGATGCAAATGTGATGAGAAAAAAAATCCCTCCTGGCTATACAGCCACAGCAGCTCGTGGACCTGAACAAACTACAACTTGTTCAGAATCGAGCTGCTAGACTGGCACTTCATTGTTCTACTCGTACAAATATTGAATATATGCATAAACGCCTGTCCTGGTTATCTGTTAAAAACAAACTCCATTGCAGTGTCCTCATGTTTGTCAGAAACATAATTTCTAATCAAACACCAGATTACTTCCTCAAACAGTTATTAAAATCAAGTGACAACTTGGAGGGGGGAGGGAGGGAAGAGGGGTGAAAAAAAAAAATCCTGGGAACTGCACTTGTTTCCTATGTATGCATAGAAACGATGTTTTTGTACTGCTTTTTCCAAATAAAATAAATATTGTAAAAAAAAAATAAAAAAAAAATCAAGTGACAGACATAATCATAACACCAGAATTGCCAGCCTCGGTCATTTAACACTCCCTGCTCCAAAAACGAACCTCCTTAAACAAACAGTTATGTATCGATCAATATCATTTTGGAACATGTTACCACCTCACATTAATATAACACAAAGTCAATTATCTTTCAAATATGCTTTAAAAGAACACTTGTTACAGCTGACCACTTAATGTTATTCTTATTATGTTGCATGTTGAATGTATTTGTAATTATGTATTTATGTACTTTTTATATGTATTTTATATGGACCCCAGGAAGATTAGCTGTCGCCCCGGCGTCAGCTAATGGGGATCCATTCAATAAACAATAAACAATATACGTTCCTGTGCAACGAATTTCTTCAAGCTGCTCACAGGATGCATCCTCTGCCTTCTGCAATTCAGGTCTAATAAAAAAAAGAAAGAAATGACACTTTCTTTTTGACCTCTGTCTCTCTCCCTCGCAGACCCTCGACAGGCTCCCGCTCACAAACCCCGAGCACTTTGGCACCCCCGTCATTGGCAAGAAAGGCAACCGAGGCCGGCGATCTGCAGTGTGAGTATTTTGCCCTCCCTCTCCGTAAATCCAGGCTGAACTTTTACTGTGTAACATATGACCGTTCTTGACGTTCGAGATCCAGTTGGTCGACGGCGGCATGCAGGCTTCCACATTGATGTACTTTAGGCTCTCTCTGTGTTGGAAAATAACAGTGGTACGCCCCAGTGTTGTTTTTGGAACTTCATTTAGTTGTAGTCACATTTTAGTCACCTGGAATGCTTTAGTGTTAGTCTCGTTTTAGTCGACTAAATATCATAAGATATCTACAGTTTTTTTTTGGCGGGCCTTGATGCCGTCGTAATGACGCAATTTTACACTTGCTGAAAATAGCCGATCTACAAGCTCACAACGCGTCGCGCTGCGCGTAAAGCGTGCGCGTGTGCAGGAGGACAGCCGTGGCACCGTTGCAGCTCAGGAGGATGTGATCATCTTTCCCTCTCGTAGGCGACCGCTCCGATGGATATTTTATGTTCTAATGCCGCTTCTCCAGGGAGGCTGCCGCGAGTGGCGCGTGGTTCTCGTCAGGGAATAGCTGTAGATGGTGGGGGGGGGTTGTGCACGGAGATAATTGGGGCTCCTCTTCGTATAACCCATTCTGAACGGGATCCCCTTTTGGTGTTTCAAGCATTATGTTACACTTTAGCTATTGAAAAATAGCAGATCTACAAGCTCGTAGCGCGGCACTAGCTTGTAGGTCTGCTACTTTTGAAAAATCGTGAAAATGTGACGCAAGTCTTTAAATATTTATTCCTTCAGAGAGAATGGTTTTAACTCAAATCTTTGCTTCTGGGGGGGTCCCTGGAACTACATATTTTCAGATGGGGGTCGGCGGCCAATTACATATAATTCTGGGGCTCCTTGACATGAAATAGTTTGAGAACAACTGATATAGAAACATAAGTTTTTCTGAAAACTATCATGATTTAGAAGACATTTATAGAATCTGGTATCAGGTCGAAATGGGATAAAGAGGACACTCGGCTCCATAATCTCATTCTCCGACTACCTCCCTAATGGTACTCAGAGAAAAGTCAATATTACTCTTGAACGTTGATATAATATTGACTTGGAGTAGTCCCAGTGGCACATTAGTGCCTTCCACCCTTTTTTTTGGTCTTTACCTCAGAAGAACCAGGGATGATGACATGAGTCTTTTACTTAGGTTAGTCATTGTTAGTTGTGCCACAGCAAAGCGAAGCAAAACTATGGGAATGAGACTGGCTGTGTATGTTATGTATGTTACACAAACAAATCAACACGCCACGCCACCAGACACTCCAAATGAGTGTCAATGCAGGGATTTTTCGGTTCGAAGTGTCCCTGATCAAGCCGCTTAATCTCCAACTGCTCCCCCTCGAGTGCTCATAAGTCATAACCGTCTGAGCATCAGCTGAAACTGAATTCCCCCCCCCCCCCCCCACACAAAACGAACAAATATTTCAATGAGCCACGCGACTCAACTATGCACACCTCTTGGGTCCGGGTCGCCTTGTTTTAATATTAAACCTCAAAATGCTGACGCCTCGGAGCTGTGAATTGATCACCTAGAAATACATCTCCGGGGGCTTTCATAGCACCGGGAAATATGAGAAAATATAAAAAAGTGGAGTTAACGGATGCGTAAGACAAGTAAGCGTGGCAGTTTCGCAGTTTTATTGCAAGCTACAGTACCACCTGCATGAATTATCGGCTATAGGAACTTCAGTATTGCCTGACTGTGGTTGCAACTGTGATTGGAAGCCTTAGATGTTTACTGCAGCTCTGTTGATTTTACCACTCCGAGTCCTGCTGGGGTTGGCCTTGTGTACGTGTGCGCTGAACTAGCGTTCGGGGGCCAGTCTAGTGAAACGCACACAATGAAATCCGTGCGCATTTAACTCGGAAGAGTGCACCAAATGGAACGCTTCCATTTTGTCAGTGGTGGAAAGTAAACAAAGTACATTTATTTAAGTACTGTACTTAAGTACAATGTTGAGGTATTTGTACTTTACTGGAGTATTTCCTATTGTCTTAATGCTTTTACTTCTACACATCTTGGATCCAAATATTGTACTTTTACGCCACTACATTTCTTTGAATACTTTAGTTACTACTAGTTACTTTGTAGATTTCGATTATTAATACAAAACATACAGTAAACCACTTCAGCCCCATATACAATTCTGCTATTTACAGTAATGCGATGCGTCGCGATGAGACGCATTGTGTGAGCTTGTAGATCTGCTATTTTCAAAAGATTTTTGTATACATTTGAAAACTTGAAATGGGACATTCTGCACAATGAGTACTTTGTACTTGTGGTACTTCAAGTACATTTTGAGGCTGATACTTTTGTACTTTCACACGTTTTGAATTCCGGGACTTAGGGGCGACTCACACCTTTAAAACATTGATGCATGCTTGTTGTATGAATGTTGTCATGGCCGCCCCAATGCATTTCCAATGGAAGTCACATGGTTTGATACAACATTTTGGACTACAAGCTGTTGTATGGCTTTCGGCTGTGTTTCGACTGCCCCCCTCCCCCTCATACAACACAAATGTTGTGTCAAACCATGTGACTCCCATTGGAAATGCATTGGGGCAAGATGTATCACACCCTTTGTATACAACAAGCATACATCAATCTGTTGCGACCGTGTGAGTCGGGCCCTAGAGTATTTCTACATTGCAGTATTGATACTTTTACTTAAGTAAAACATTTGAGTGCTTTTCTCCACCACTGGTATTATTAGGTGATGCTGTAGTGTACATGCATGATGCCAACCGTGGTGAAGTAACGCCTCTCAGTGATGCTGTAGTGTACATGCATGATGCCAACCGTGGTGAAGTAACGCCTCTCAGTGATGCTGTAGTGTACATGCATGATGCCAGCCGTGGTGAAGTAACGCCTCTCAGTGATGCTGTAGTGTACATGCATGATGCCAACCGTGGTGAAGTAACGCCTCTCAGTGATGCTGTAGTGTACATGCATGATGCTAACCGTGGTGAAGTAACGCCTCTCAGTGATGCTGTAGTGTACATGCATGATGCCAGCCGTGGTGAAGTAACGCCTCTCAGTGATGCTGTAGTGTACATGCATGATGCCTCCCGTGGTGAAGTAACGCCTCTCAGTGATGCTGTAGTGTACATGCATGATGCCAACCGTGGTGAAGTAACGCCTCTCAGTGATGCTGTAGTGTACATGCATGATGCTAACCGTGGTGAAGTAACGCCTCTCAGTGATGCTGTAGTGTACATGCATGATGCCTCCCGTGGTGAAGTAACGCCTCTCAGTGATGCTGTAGTGTACATGCATGATGCCTCCCGTGGTGAAGTAACGCCTCTCAGTGATGCTGTAGTGTACATGCATGATGCCAACCGTGGTGAAGTAACGCCTCTCAGTGATGCTGTAGTGTACATGCTTGATGCCAACCGTGGTGAAGTAACGCCTCTCAGTGATGCTGTAGTGTACATGCATGATGCCAACCGTGGTGAAGTAACGCCTCTCAGTGATGCTGTAGTGTACATGCATGATGCCAACCGTGGTGAAGTAACGCCTCTCAGTGATGCTGTAGTGTACATGCATGATGCCAACCGTGGTGAAGTAACGCCTCTCAGTGATGCTGTAGTGTACATGCATGATGCCACCGTGGTGAAGTAACGCCTCTCAGTGATGCTGTAGTGTACATGCATGATGCCAACCGTGGTGAAGTAACGCCTCTCAGTGATGCTGTAGTGTACATGCATGATGCCAACCGTGGTGAAGTAACGCCTCTCAGTGGTTAAAGGATTTGTTTACTTGAATTAATTCTCAGATATCCACTGATAGTGGTTATTGTAAACCTGGTGGCCTTTTTGGTGTTTTAAGCATTATGTTATACTTTTAGCTATCGAAAAATAGCAGATCTACAAGCTCATAGCGCTGCGAGCTTGTAGATCTGCTTTTTTTTATCGTGAAAATGTGTCGCAAATCGAGTGATTGTTTTCAACTCAAATCATTGCTTCTGCCGCGCCAAATGTTTTACAACTATTTACTCAAAATAATAAGACAAGCAAGCAGTAGCGAAGGGAAAATGTCCATGTACACTACAGACTGCATAGGGCAGCTGGTATAGCAATATATGTGCATACATAATGTTGAACGTCCACAATGTACTCGTATGAATAAATGTATTATTGCACGTTGTTGTATTGAGTGAGTGTACTCACACAGAGGGCAGCAGTGTGTATACATTAACCGCTTTGACACTGGCATCCCTATTTTGGGCATAGGCAAAATTAGCACGGAGAAGGACAAATAAGTTGAAATAACCCTTTTGAACATAGCATTTCATCATTTCAACATCTTTGAATAGGGCCTAAATAGTGGATAATGATGAATGAACCAATTGTTAGTTTTTTGCAGTGGTGTAAACTGTAAAGTAACTAAGTACATTTACTTAAGTACTGTACTTTTGAGGTATTTTTTTACTTTACTGGAGTATTTCCAATTGTCAGTACTTTTACTTCTATACTCCACTACATCTCGGATGCAAATATTATTCTTTTACTCCACTACAATTATTTGGCAACTTTAGTTACCCAATTGGTCTGAATGTAAGACTACGTATTTTTCCAAAGGAAATATCCTAAAAAACGGGGTCGTATTATAATCGGGACTAATAGACTATTTGACATGCAATGTTCTTTTTCCACAAATGATTCTTGAAAAATGGGGGTCGTCTTATAATCAGAGTCGTCTTATATTCGGCACAATACGGTACTACTGGTAGTTACTTTGTAGATTTTGATTATTATTAAATCATACATTAAATACATTTGAAAATATCAGATCTACAAGCTCACAATGCGTTGCTATGCGACGCATTGTGAGCTTGTAGATCTGCTATTTTCAAAAGATTATTATGCATTTTGAACTTGTGAAATGGGACATTTTGCATAATGAGTACTTTTACTTTTGGTACTTTAAGTACATTTTGACACCAACACTTTAGTCCTTTTAATCAAGTATTTTTTGATGAACGTACTTTTACTTGTAACGACGTACTTCTACAGTACATTACAGCATTTGCTACTTTTACTTAAGTAAGAAATGTGTGTGACTTTTTTCCCCACCACCACATGCCTCAGAGTGGATATAGTGAATGAATCGAACTGTTTTTTTCTTTTCCTGGACAGTAAAGAGGAAGAGTCGTCGTCGTCTTCTAGCGAGGACGAGGAGAGCAACCTGAGGCAGAATGAAGAGCTGTTTGGCAAAGTGGTGTGTGTGGAGGGCGTCACCGCCGGAGACAAGAGGAAGACCACGTGGTATCCGGCGCTGGTGAGCTTCAACGTTTTGTCATCATGCACCCACCCAGCAGTGGTTCCCACACCTTATCATATTTTAAACCCATTCGCGGCAGGAACCCCTTTTGGTGTTTTAAGCATTGTTATGCTTTAGCTGTGGAAAAATAGCAGATCTACAAGCTCGTCAATTTTTTGGCGCAGACGAAAATGAAAGCCTACATTTTAGTTTGAGACTGTTTCACAGATAAATATTATTTTAAAATAGTTCAAATAGCCGATCTACAAGCTCACAACGTGTCAATGTAGATCGGCTAGTTGAACTACTTTAAAACGTTTTTCAAGATAGTCAAATATGGCAAAGAAGTTCCCGGGATAAAGCCGGGTAAGGCGCGCCCAAGATAGGGCCACTCAACTCCTACAATTCCAGGTGCTTGTCAGGGTGGGTGGGGGGGGGGGGCTGTTAGGAAAGACTGAATCGTGCAGTTTCTAGAAATGAAAGTAAACCGTGTGATGATGACTCAACTTCTCTGAGCCAGGAGGAGAGGACAAGTAGCTGCTGATACAACCTTTAGTTTTCCCTGACCTGTAAAGCAATAATGCCCAGGAACAATGGCTGCAGGATGAGAGAGTTTATCTTTTTTTTGAGTGGTGCAACCACTCCAAGGAACAGCAATGTCTGTGACCTGTGACTATGTGACTCGTGTTAACCTATGTTTGTGTGTGACTCATGTGTGACTCATGAGTACCAGTAGGGGGGCTGTTGTGCCAGAAACAGAGACAGAGAGATAGTATTGCACTGTTGCCTGCTAATGAGAGAGAGAGAGAGAGAGCGAGAGAGAGAGAGAGAGAGGGGTGGGGGTGGGGGTGGGGGTGGGATTTGCACCACTCAGTTCACACGGGTGTGATTTTTTATATATATTTTTTTTTTATAGAGGGACAGACAGTAGGAAATGGGGAGAGAGATGGGGGAGTGACATGCAGTAAAGGCCGTCGGGATCGGGAGTCGAACCCGCGGCACACTGCCAGACTGGATTACGAGAGAGTTTATCTTATCTTATCTTTTTTCAGTCCTTCTCTGACACCCTCCCTATGCGCTCAGACTCCGTTAGCGCCAGTGGTGGAAAAAGCGTTCAAGTAAAAGTATAAATACTGCAATATAGAAAAACTTTGTTACAAGTACAAGTCCGGAATTCAAAATGTACTTGAGTAAAAGTACAAAAGTATTATTGGTATCAAAATGTACGTAAAGTACCAAAAGTAAAAAGTACTGATTGTGCAGAATGTCAAATGTATACAAATCTTTTTGAAAATAGCCGATCTACAAGCTTGTAGATCGGCTATTTTCAAATGGCCGAAATGTGTATAGGGCTGAAGTGGTTGTTGTGTTGTTTTGTAATAATACAAATCTACAAAGTAACTAGTAACTAAAGTTGTCAAAAAGTACCTCTGAAATGTAGTGGAGTAGAAGCCAAATTATTGGAAATTGGGACCACATTGAAGTAACAGAACATTTGACATACTCAAGTAGGCTACAGTGCAAATACCTCACACTTTAGTAGTGCTTAAGTACAGTACTTATAGGTAATGTACTTTCCACCACTGCTGTTAGCACACAATGAAATGGTGACATGCTATGTTAGTTTATGTAAGTGCTAGAGAGAGAGAGAGAGAGAGAGAGAGAGAGAGAGAGAAAAAACACAAACACCACCGCTGTACTGCCCCTTTAAACCGTTACTGTGTAGTCAGCAGGACTCCGCCTCCACAGTTTGTTGTTCTTGGCGTGCTGTGTGCGGCACGATGTGCTCCACACTGCTCCCCCGTGGCCGGCCCGGGGAAGTGCATGCGTTCACCACCACTCCACACATTACAACCCAGCATTGTTTACACACCACTGCACTGAGGCGGAGGAGGGGTGGAGTAATTAGTGTTGTAGGCAACGACGGTCTGACAGCTAACAGACAAGTTGCTGAGAGGGAAAAGTGCCCCATGGTCACCTGGCTTACACAATTAGTCACCTTACATCACTGGTTCCCAAACGGTGAAAGGTTCACTTCTTTCGTTCTGTAGACTCTAACATTACATATGTTTAAGCATTTATTTCATATTTACATGTCGATTTCAGCTCTGATATTTATTTCAGAAATGCTCTAGTATGTGAAGAGTCTGCCTGTGCTATTAACTCATTTTGGATAAAATATAAATAAATTCAGTTTTTCTGCTCTGGTGAAAAGCTTGAGGTTGCACGATGGCAGGCTCAAATCTGGTCACATTTGTTATGGGTCTCCTTAGATTGTGTTTCCTACATTTGGTTTATAATTATTATTATGTCAAAACATTTAAAAAAAAACATTTCCAAAAAAGAAAAACTTTTCATGAATTAATAACAAAATCCAATGATTTATTATTTCAATAATGTCTTGAAGAAATTAAAGAAAAGAAGTGGGTCCCATAACTAGTGCAAATAGCAGATCTACAAGCTCACAACGTGGCGCGAAGCGACACGTTGTGAGCTTGTAGATATATTTGCACTAGTTTGGGGTCTCGGACAAACATCTAATTAACTCTTTTAGGCTCACGGGCTAAAAGGTTTGGGAACCACTGTGTTTCCACAGCAGTACAGCACTAGCAGTACAGCAACAGACAAGTTGCTGAGAGGGAAAACACTCTTGGTCACCTTACACAATTAGTCACCTTAAACGAAAGCAATAAGTCAGAGTGGAACTGTGCTCGCTGTGCTTGTCTGTGTGTTACTTTTGATTTGCTTGCACGTACAGTACATATGCAGCATGCACAAGAACGGGAATTGGCCGTGTGTGACTGAGCAGACAGTGCCCAATCATGCCCATTATGTTATGGCAAAATCAGAGTAGTTTAAAAGAGAGTAATGACACTCCCGTTGACTCTCATTGTAACAATGGAATGCGGAAGTGCTCATTCTATCTCAATGGAATAGTTCCAGCCATAGGAGCAATGTTTGGAACTATCGCCCATTAGGCACCCGCTTTGCGGCGAGATCAAAGCGTGTCACCACTCTCTTACTACATTACTCTGGGCAAATTGAACATGTATTGTCATGACACGTGAGCCTTTGGTGCTTTTACTTGACACTGCCATACGACAATGTATAAAATAGGACATTCATAAATACTAAAAACATAAAAAAAGAGGAAATATGGAGGTTTCTGCCCAACAACAGTGGTGATGTATAGAAGACAGATGGAACATAAGAGAGAGCGAGAGAGAGAGACAGAGAGAGAGAGAGAGAGAGAGAGCCTATAGGAACATGCAGTCACTCAAGTATGGCAGGCAGAGAGAGGGAGAGCCCTGGTGGGATTGAAATCTCTCAATTGGACGCCACGCCAGCGCTGAAACAGCTTCTAGCTGTTGTGCTGCTCATCATTTCATCGGCGTGGGTAAACGGCAGCAGCCGGGCCCGCCGTGAGTGAGCAGCCAAGGGTGGGAGAGACTGTTTACTCGCTTCTCCACTCACTGCCTTGCCCTTGCTTTAAGGACACAGCGTCTTTTTATCACCCATTGTACTTTGCTGGAGCATCTTTTTAGTCAACATAACTCTGCCTCTCTCTACTACGTCCTCTGACATTTGGTTCTCTTTTTATTCCCCCCCTTCCCCCTCCCCCTCTTTACCTCCCCTCTTTACCCCCCTCCCCCCCTGTCTCTCTCCCTGTACGTGAAAACAAGGTCATTTCCCCGGACTGCCACGACGACGTGACTATGAAGAAGGACAACATATTCGTCCGCTCTTTCAAGGATGGAAAATTGTGAGTCGTGGAAATAGTTTGAAAATGCATCCGCATCACGCTTAATATGACCTATGGGGAGATATTCTATTCTATCTACAGTCTAAATTGAAATTGAAGTGAAGGTTTTGAACAACCGCAAACATTACTTACATTACTGAACTCTTATCAACTTCCATCCTGTTTTATTTTTTTGGGGGGGGGTTGTTTTGTTTTTGCATATGAAATGAACAAAACCCTGTCAGTCGGCTGCCTAGAAAGCTATAACTTTGAGTAGTTGAGTGACTGTGATCTCACTGATGCCGGAAGATTTAGTCCTGCAGGCCTCGTCTCTGAAACCATAAACTAACCTAGTTAGGCTACGCTAGCTACAAGATAATCCAATCAAGACAGGATGTGTACAAGCCGAGGGTATTGGCTCAACATAGAACCATCTTTATAGGTTGTTTACTGACGACCAATCATCAGGCAGGCACATGGCCATACTAGAAAGCTTGACATTGATCTTTTTCTTTTCTTTTTTTTTTACTACTTAACATAATTATTATACTGATTTAGAAAGCTTAATTTTGAGAAAGTATATAAAACGGGTCTTATGGTGTATGCATTCCAAGTCAACATATTATTGTTGAGGCGTAATGCTGTTGCTGTACTACTGATATTTTGCAGTTTGAGTCAATAGTTCTACTGACTTGTTGCTGTGTGTGTGTGTGTGTGTGTGTGTGTGTGTGTGTGTGTGTGTGTGTGTGTGTGTGTGTGTGTGTGTGTGTGTGTGTGTGTGTGTGTGTGTGTGTGTGTGTGTGTGTGTGTGTGTGTGTGTGTGTGTGTGTGTGTGTGTGTGTGTGTGTGTGTGTGTGTGTGTGTGTGTGTGTGTGTGTGTGTGTGTGTGTGTGTGTGTGTGTGTGTGTGTGTGTGTGTCAATCCCACTGAGGAATTGCTTAGGCCTTATTCAGTTGCTTGGCCCCAGGGCAACAGGAGGCTTTGATGGAATATCCTAAAAGAAGCCAAGAGAGACGTATTTTTCTGTTTGTTTGGGCACGGAATTGACATATACACGTTCATTTATTTATTTTTTACCGCCAGCCAGGCTTCGACTTACTGGTAAATCCACGCTATATAGAGTTGCTTACCCCACAGGTTCCCCTCGGCAAGGAAGGACACAGTCAGATAGTGTTATATGTGTTTGGAAAAGAGAGGTTCAGTATTATGGGTCCTGTAGTAGGGTCCTCTCAGCTGGGGGTGAGTTTAACCCATTCTGGACGGGAACCCCTTTTGGTGTTTTAAGCATTACGTTATACTTTAGCTGTTGAAAAATAGCAGATCTACAAGCTCATAGCGCGGCACCGAGTGCCGCGCTATGAGCTTGTAGGTCTGCTATTTTTGAAAAATCGTGAAAATGTGGTGGATATCTTTGAATGTATTCAAAGAATATATTCAACGTTTTTAACTCAAATCTTTGCTTCTGGAACAACATACTGTATCTTCAAATGGGGGTCGGCGGCCAAATGCACATCATTCTGGGGCTCCTTGACATGAAATAGTTTGAGAACCACTGACATGGAAACATGGGTTTTTCAGAAAACACTGCAATCTAGAAATTACGCCATTTTTTTACTTGAGTAAAAGTATTAAAGAAAGTGCAAAAGTATTGGTATCAAAACGTACTTAAAGTACCAAAGTAGAAAGAACTCATTATACAGAATGTCACGTTTCACAAGTTTTCGAATGTATACAAATCTTTTGAAAATGGGTCAAATGGTTGAAATGTATTTAGGGCTGAAGTGGTTAGTGTATGTTTTGTCATAATAATGAAAACCTACAAAGTAACTAGTAACTAAAGTTTTCAAATAATTGTAGTGGAGTAAAAGTACAATATTTGCCTCTGAAATGTAGTGGAGTAGAAGTCACATTATTGTAAATTGGGACCACTCAAGTGAAGCACAAATACCTCAACATTGTACTTAAGTACAGTACTTGGGTTCGTTACTTGGTTACTTTCCACCACTGCCCAACACTGAGTCTTAGAAACGGGGGGCCACGCTCACACTCAGCAGCAGCGCTGCCCCTCCGTCTGTTTACATTCCATTGATGACAAACCAGCCAGACCTTGTGTCTCGGGTCTTGTAGCCAGCAGCATTCCTCGCTAGACGACGTGTTGTGTAACTTGTGTAACCCGACAGCGGTGGCCCCTTAATCTACCCAGAGACGTCGCTAAAAGGCACATTACCAGCGTTGCGCGGAGAGGACTATACCGTCACGAATAGTTTTGGGCTGACGGTGGAGTTGATCGTGGGACCCCGATGAGTTGGATTAGATAGATAAAGGAGGGTGATTATTCCGAGGGAGGGACGGGGAAATGGAAGCTGTGTAATTCACGCTTGAATCACACGAGGTCGTAGCCGGGGTCACGTCCTTATCAGCTGTCTTGGCTTTACATACAGATGCTCTCCACTGTTGTAGACAGTGGTGGAGAAAAGGTACTCAATGTACGAATGCTGCAATATAGAACTACTAAAAGTCCAGAATTCAAAATGTACTTAATGTACCAAAAAGTAGAAAGTACACGTTATGCAGAATGTCCCATGTCAAGTTTTCAAATGTATTAACATCTTATGAAAATAGCCGATCTACAAGCTCACAATGCGTCGCACAGCTTATAGATCGGCTATTTTCAAGTTTTTCCAAGGGTGAAGTGGGTAATGTATGTTTTGTAATAATAATCAAAATCTACAACGTAACTAGTAACTACAGTTTTTAAATAATTGTAGTGGAGTAAAAGTACGTAAATATGTGCCTCCGAGATGTAGTGGGGTAGAAGTAAAAGCATACAAACTTGGAAGTACTGATGGGTTTTCATCATGACCCTCGTTGTAAGTGACAACGTCATCTGTGGATTTGATCTCGAGTTGTTATACACATAGTTACAGTATTGTTTTTCCATGGCCACGCAAAAGCCCTAACCCTAACCCTAACCCTTGATCTTCGGCACTCTACTACGATATTGAAAGTATGTAAAGTTATTTTCTCAAAGGTGTGTTGCAAGCTGAGAGAAAATCATAAAGCGGGTTCCTGCCTTCACTGCTCAAGAAAGACTGTTAATAATCACATAAACGCAATGTCCACATTTTGTACAATGTAATGCATTGTGACAGTGGCGTGCACAGACATTTAGAGGGGCAGGTGCTCAAGTGAAAAAAGGGCACCTTGTGCAGCGCGTGGAACCGGCCGGTTGCCATAATAGTGTGAGATTTTGGGGCACATACTGTACAGTGTACACTGTACCAAAAAAAGGGCACATTGCCAAAATATTTCTCACAACTCGAATTGGCTTTGTACGAGGCTTAAAAGGTCTTTAAATAAATACTTACGACTTACTTACGACTGCGACGCTCTATACAGTACACTGTTAGCTGTGTGAGTACATCATTTATTAATCAGGATTCTTTCATGTGTTTCAGTAACATGGTGCTGCGGAAGGAGGTGCGGGAGATGAACAGCGACTCTCCACCAAAGGCTGACCCAGGGCTCAAACCAGGTGAGCAGAACTATGAGCATATATAGATTGATCAGTGATTCTCAGCCTTTCTTTAATTTCATTGACCCCCCCCCCCCCCCCTTATTATTTTATTATAATTATCACTGGGACCCTCAATCTACACTGTAACATCCTCAGTGTGTTCATTTAACTCTAGTGGAAGTGTTAAAACAAACAAACATCATAATACATTTTCTGTTTCTGGGTGGATGCCAGGGGTGGACTGGCCACAGGATGTACCGGTCATATTACCGGTGGGCCGCGACCGTAGGGGCCGCTCAAGTTATGATATGATTTTAAAATTATTTTCAGGCAAAGTATGTGACAAATAAACCCTCTTCTATCTTGAATCGTTTTGCCAGCATTCTTGTGAGAGCAACAAAAGGGTTGTGTAGTTGTCTGCTGGTTTGTATCATTTATGTTGTTCTGTAAAAGTGGTGGTATTAGGGCTTGTTTGTTTGTGTGTGCCTCGACGGAGCGGGCGGTATAGTTTCTGCTATCTGCACGCTGGTTGTGGTGGGCCGGTCTGGGCCGAATTTGTGGGAAAATGACCCTGGTGGATGCTGGCTCTCAGAGTTGCAGACACCATGTGGGTCAATGTGGTTCCTAACTAGTGTTGTTTTCGTCGACTAAAACAATGACGAAAAATGTTCGTCGACCAACGTTTTTTACTGACGAAAACTACATAAAAACGAAATAAAAAACAAGCTACGATGACTAAAACTAAGACTAAATCTATTGACAGTCTCGTCAACAAGTAGAACTAGACTAAAATGTTTGGGAGAGACTAGTGGAAAAGAGATCCAGCCGAACTAAAAGACAAGTCATTTTATGCTCTCAACGTGTCGCAGCGCGAGCTTGTAGATCGGCTATTGACAGCATGCAACCATGCAACCATTACGACGCCATCAAGGCCTGCTAAAATACATTTTAGTCGACTAAATCATCTGTAGATTTAGTCAACAAAAGTCTTATATTTAGTTTGAGTAAATCTAAATTCAATTGTGTCCAAAAGACTATGACTAAAACTAAATCAACATTTTCTGTCAAAATCAACACTATTTCTATCATTTAGCTGGGGGGGGAACTCCCTCAACGACCCCCTGGGGTGGGCCCCTGGCCTGGACCCCGCGTTGATAACCAGTGGCGTTGATTATACCTACTAGTATGTGACTGGTGTATGTGTTGGCCTCCTGCCGAGCACTATCGCATGCAGAACTAAAGGCGTTGGCACAACGAAGCCAGGCTGTCCTCCTGCCACTCTGTGTGATTTCCTCCAACAGCCCTGTAGCTTGCCAGATGCTTTTTAGGCTGCCCACACATTGTTTGCTCCATAGCCCTTCCCTTCTGATAATACAGTTGGACAACAACAACTCGTCATAATCAGCCTCTTGGTATTCACAGGCAGTTGACTCTTGTCACGGTTTGTGACAGCTTCCGCTTTGTGTAAAGAAATAAATACAGAGGGGGGGGGGGGGGGGGGGAAAGGCACAATCCTCTGCCACCTGTTTCAGTATGGCTGAATGCAGATGCTTCTGCCCCTGGGCATAAAGATGGCACCGTTTTCTTTTTTCCCAGACCTGGCGAGCATTCCCCCCATGCAGGCTGATGCGCAGCTGTTTTGTCAGAATGTCTTGGTTTTTATTTTGTTTTCTGGTTTATATGGTCCCCCGTTTCCCTCGAGACTTAATGTCTTTCGTTTTGTTGTGGTTTTCTTGTTTATATGGTCCAGTTTTTCCTCGAGGCGCTCGCTGTGTTTCCAGGGACTAGTTTGTGCACTGTGTTGTTGGTGTGGTATGCTGGCACTGCCACTAATATGGGCCACTTCTTTAACCACTTTAAACCTGGCAACCCGATATTGGGCATGTCATTATAGGTGGAACATTTCAAAAGATCCATCCATCTATCCATCTTCAACCGCTTATCCATAATCGGGTCACAGGGGCAACAGCTCCACCAAAGAGCTCCAGACTTCCCTCTCCAGAGCAACATTAGTAACTAAATTCTGGGGGATCCCGAGGCGATCCAAAGCCATTTTGGAGATGGTGCATCTGCCCGGGGGTCTCCTCCCAGTGGGACGTGCATCGATGACCTCCCTAGGGAGACGCTCGAGACCAGATGCCCGAACCACCTAAGCTGGCTCCTTTTCCAAGTGAAGAAGCAGCGGTTCCACTCCGAGTCTCTCTCGCGTGACTGAACTTCTCACCCTATCTCTAAGGGAGATGCCAGCGGGTACAAGCTTTAGTTCCGACATACTATTGGTCCGACTCTCATTAGACCGACAACCTACCCCTAACCCTAACCTCAAGCACGGGAGCAGTGCATGTTCGACCGCATGTTCGACCGTTGTTTCCGCATGTCGGATCTGCGTGTGCAGATCCCATGCCAGCCACCCGTCTGAGAAAACACATTTCAAAAGATGTCTTGGTGAAAAAAAAAGAAAAACGTGTTGAGCAGAGCAGTGCTTTCCGCTGATATTCCCAATGTCTCTAGTGTATAGTGTTGTTGGTGGCATGCTGGCAGCCAGTGTCACTATGATCTAATCCACTTGTTGAACAGTGCGGTGACTTTCCGAGCCAGCGTCTCACCCATCACTGGATCTGTAGCCTGGGGTCCACCCATGCTTTCTATGGCATAGGCAGCTCCCGGCAGAATCTGCCGGGAGAATCTAGACGCAGCTGCGCGTCTAATTGCGATGAGACTAATTAATTAGAGCGACGGAGAGAGAGGAGTGTGTGTGTGTGTGTGTGTGTGTGTGTGTGTGTGTGTGTGTGTGTGTGTGTGTGTGTGTGTGTGTGTGTGTGTGTGTGTGTGTGTGTGTGTGTGTGTGTGTGTGTGTGTGTGTGTGTGTGTGTGTGTGTGTGTGTGTGTGTGTGTGTGTGTGTGTGTGTGTGTGTGTGTGTGTGTGTGTACGGGTGTGCGTGTGTGTGTCAAGAGAGTGATCGACGTTTGCTCTACTCTATGCCGAATTGAAGTGGACTCGTCCCAGACTTTTTTTTCCTCCCTGGAAATAAAAACGTCTGGGTTTCCGATAGCCTTACACCAGGGCTCCACCGGGCGCGTTGCGTCGGCTTCGCGTGCGTCAAAAAACACACCGGTTCAATTTTAATGCACGCGTCGCGTCTCCGTCAACGCAACGCAACGCGGGCAGTGGAGCCACCCTTCATTGATTAAAAAGGGAACATTCCCTGACGGTGACGGAGACGCGACGCTGACGCGACGCTGACGCGCCCGGTGGAGCCCTGGTGTTAGCTGTCGTAGCTGTTGAAAACGGCAAAACATGTATGTTTGTTTGTTTTGTTTGTTTGCTTGTTTTGTTTAAAGCCGTGATGCCGGCCCGCTGTGTTTCCATTCAGCTTTGTTCTCTTGCATCATTGTTCCATCATGAGCCCACAGACCCTAGTAGAGGACTTTGAACATTGCACAGTGACATGAGTGTGAAATGAGTGTTAATCCATTCTGGGCGGGAACCCCTTTTGGTGTTTTAAGCGTTATGTTATACTTAAGCTATTGAAAAATAGCAGATCTACAAGCTCATAGTGCGGCACCGAGTGCCGTGCTACGAGCTTGTAGATCTGCTATTTTTGAAAATGTGGTGAAGATCTTTGAATATATATTCTCTCAGAGGGAATCTTTGCTTCGGAGAGGTTCCTGGAACAACATATTTTCAGACGGGGGTCGGCGGCCAATTACATATAATTTTGGGGGTCCTTGACATGAAATATTGAGCACCACTGATATAGAAACATGGGGTTTTTCAGAAAACTGTCAGGATTTAGAAGACATTCTTTTAGATTTCGACGTCAGGCCTAAATGGGTTAATCCAGCTCAGAGTTACAAATGGATACATTCACTCAGGAGTTTTTTACTATGTTTATTCCGGGCAGACATTGTCCATTTGGGTCCACAGAATGTGCAGAATGTTGTGTACATACCCATCATACACCCAGCAGTCTTTATTAATTTACTCACACACACACAAAAACTGAATACGGCATGAACAAAATGATGTAGACGCAGGAAGTGAAACACGTATTGTACATCCAAAGCTATGGCAGTGTGTTGTTTATCAGGGTAATATTGACTGCTGGCTTGTCTGTTTCTCTCCAAGTATACACAAGCTATTGGACTGTCAATCAACTGAGCAGTTTCTCTTTCACCTCGGGCAGTA
This sequence comes from Electrona antarctica, assembly GCF_951216825.1. NCBI lineage: Eukaryota > Metazoa > Chordata > Actinopteri > Myctophiformes > Myctophidae > Electrona > Electrona antarctica. Next base: position 31,133,946 of record NC_136791.1, read on the forward strand.
AAGCCATTCACAAAAAAAAAAAACTGTGCCACAGCCTATATTTTATTTAGTACACATTGTTAGCATGATATATATATACTGTATATATTCTGAGCTTTTTTTATATTGGAGTTATGAGAGGGGTTACGAAAAGTTCCATCAACGCATTCATTACTTGCGCAAGCAGAGCGCGCAAGTACTGTGGTCGGCTGCGTATGTATGGCATGTAGGCCTGTCCTCGGTGGTCAGGCCTACATGCCATACATTGGCTGTTGATGGTGACGTAATTAAGATATGTTTCAATGGTGGGTGGGTAAAACGTAACTAAGGTATGTTTGGTGATCGGCTGGGTATGATGTAGGCCTATGTATGTCGGTAAGAATGGTGGTCCCTTTTTGGCTGTTGATGGTGACGTAACTGAGGTACGTTGCAAGGTTGGTATTGGGATTTAGAACAGCAGCTGCAATGGACATTCGTTCGTAGCAGTACTTGCGCGCTCTGCTTGCGCACAAGTAGGCCATGTATGGCCTACTTGTGTGCAAGGCGCAAGTTGGCACCTCGACAGAGTGCATTTCTAGTTAATTCTGTTGTGTTAATATACCCTGTTTGGTGCTGACATTTTTCATTACGATCCTATGGCCTGTGTGAGATGCAAAAGAAACGTTGTTACTGTAGAGGTTACCATTCCAGCATTCAATTCTAAATAAGAAGCATTCAAGTTATGGCATGCATCTGATTCTGCATGTATTCAGAGCAGTGGCCGCGGGACCCCCATCGGGACCTCCATCTTAAAATGTTTTGTGCCAGGGAACCCGATAAGAGAAGAATTGTGTTTGTGTTTCTCCTGGAACAACATCCCCTGGAGATATTTTGGTCTGCGGCCAAATACATATATCATTCCGGGGATCCATAGCTTGTTTTTTTTCCTTCAGAAAACAGTTTAGGATTTAGAAGAGATTTGTAGAATCGGGTACTCTGGTCTTAATGGGTTCGTGTGTGTGTGTGTGTGTGTGTGTGTGTGTGTGTGTGTGTGTGTGTGTGTGTGTGTGTGTGTGTGTGTGTGTGTGTGTGTGTGTGTGTGTGTGAGTGTGAGTGTGTGTGGTCATGAAGCCTGGGCCATGTGCATAAACTGACCATGAGTGGCCTAAGAATAGCTGGCATGACAAAGAGCAAAGCCAAACAACTTGCCAAATACTGTTCTGTTTCGGCTGCTAAAGGCAGCTTCTCTGTGTGGAGGAGGAGGTGCCATGCAGTATCATTAAGTGAACTGTCAACGTGTGTGTGTGTGTGTGTGTGTGTGTGTGTGTGTGTGTGTGTGTGTGTGTGTGTGTGTGTGTGTGTGTGTGTGTTTGTGTGTGTGTGCAGAGATTAAAATAGGGTGCATTTTGCATCCCAAAACACAGTTTATATAGTTAAAGGACGCAATAAAACAACGACCTCTGCACTACTGTACTCACGCATGTACAGTAAAAATAATACACGTCAAAACAAATCGCGATATTTTGCTAGCTTTAGTTATAATAATCATTTCTTCTTCTGTTTTCTACATGAATATAACCACATTATAAACATATAAAATGAAATGGGAGTTAAATGCTGCGATTTGTAAAAATGGCAAAATATGACTCCTAACGTCGTTGAAGTGGGACTCATCTAAAAGACCATCCCTGGACTCATTACATTGAAAACCTATTTACATCACTGTGTGTGTGTTGTTTTTTCCAGCGCTGGACGCAGCGCTGGCGTTCCAACGCCACTCGGCAGTGCCTCCAGCCTGGAGGACGGAGGTGAAGGAGGAGAGCTCCAGCAGTGATGAAGACGATGAGGAGGAAGATGGGGGGCCAGAGGAAGACGCCAGCAGTGAAGAGGAGGAGGTAACTAACGGTCACGCAACAGCACTGGTTCCCAAACTTTTTCAAGGACCCCCAAATTTACACTAATTATCCCGCGGACCCCCCCATTTGAAAGGATATGCAGGGACCCCCATAAGAGAAGATTTGTACGGCTCTAGCAGTGATTCTCAACCCGTTTAATTTCAAGGACCCCCCAGTTTGACATGCATTAGTCTACGGACCCCCATTTAATGGCATTTCTAACTCTGGGACCCCCAATTTATATTGTAAAATCAATGTTATTTTAACTCTTTTTTTTAAACAAATACCAGATACCAAATTGGTCAAATTCTCATCAAATATTACGTACGAAAGAGGCAAACATTGTGAAAATAGTCAAAAATAGTCTTCCCCTTTGGCAGTCGAACCTAACTTTTCCCTTTCCTACTTCCCGTCTGTAGGAGGAAATTGAACCGTTTCCAGAGGAAAGGGAGAACTTCCTACAGCAGCTCTACAAGTTCATGGAGGACAGAGGTAAGCTACGTGATCATTAACCCATTTACACCTGAGGACGATGCTACAAAATGTCTTCTAAAATCATGACAGTGTTATGAAAACCCTAGGTTTCTATGTCAGTGGTTCTCAAACTATTTCCACCTTCTGGACCTCCAGGATTATATGAAATTGGCCTCCGACCCCCATCTGAAAATATGTTGTTCCAGGGACCCGCCCAGAAGCAAAGATTTGAGTTAATAAACTTAAGAACGTTCGCGCTGAAAGAATTTGCGCCACATTTTCAAGATTTTTCAAAAATAGCAGATCTACAAGCTTGCTGCACTATGAGCTTCAAAAGGGGTTCCCGCCTAGAATGGGTTAACGGAGCTTCTTGTCAGTAATATTATTTCTATTTGTACAGGAGGACAAGGCCATAATTAAGTATATAGAAACTGAATTATACCCAACAAATTGCATTTTAGTTGCAATGTACGGAATGAGGTTTGACTACATAAGTGGTTTTCAGCAGTTCTCTGTCTGAACTGTATAGTATGTGGCGATATAGGCCCTCTGTATGTCCGACAGCTGATCTGCAGACTCATAATGGATCGCAAGGTGACGCTTTGTGAGCTTGTAGATTTCGACTAAGCTCCCCAGTGTAGCCCGGCCCTAAGTATCCCACAGAAATTAAAAGAAAGCTGGTAATAGGGCGGCAGTGGCTCAGGGGTAGAGTTAGTGTCGAAGTGTCCTTGAGCAAGACACTGAACCCCTAATTGCTCCTGATGTGCTGGTTGGTGCCTTGCATGGTTTCCGCCGCCATCGGTGTATGAATGTGTGTGTGAATGGGTGAATGTAATGCACAATCTCTGTAAAGCGCCTTGGATAAAGGCGCTATATAAATGCACCATTTACCATTTAATACAAGTAAAATGAAAAACCTTGAGGAAAAAAAGAAAAGAAACTTTGAAACTTGTGTCTTAGCTCTATTGAAATGAATGATGAGATTGACTGAGCCACATACAGAAAGTATCTAAACTCTATTGATGATGAAACCCTCTTGGTGCTGCTCTCCTGCAGGAACTCCCATCAACAAGCGACCTGTGCTGGGCTACAGGAACCTCAATCTCTTTAAGCTCTACAGGCTGGTGCACAAACTGGGAGGCTTCCACAATGTAAGTGCTGCACTGGCATCTTAACCTGCCTAGTTTGATTGATTTCGGTCGCCACTTTCCAGCTTTTAACGCTTGTCGTCTCTGAAACTTTTTTTTTTTTTTGCATCTCCTTTTGTCCAAGCAGATCGAGAGCGGTTCTGTTTGGAAGCAGGTTTATCAGGACCTAGGGATCCCAGTGCTCAATTCAGCCGCCGGCTACAATGTCAAATGTGCTTACCGCAAGTAAGTACACACACACTTTATTCCTGCATGTCTCCCTGTGGCAGTGAACACGGCTGGACAGACACAGCTTCTGTTCTCTCCTCCTACGCTCGCCGATATTTCACCAAGGACAGACCGTGCAGCTTAACCTGCATACCCGTGTGAAGCCCTTCAAGGTTTTTCTGCACTGTAGTTGCACTTCCCCTTGCATATACAGTTTCTGATTTAAATTGACTCAACCTTAAAAGCCCTGCAGGGACAGCAAAGCAGATAACTCAAGTGTTCTTATTCGCAGACCGGGAACACTTCAAAACCCAGAGTCTTAATTTGACTAACACTCAGGGTTTTGCCATGATTTATGTATGAAAATATAATATGCATGGTTTGCCAGGATTATGGCGGCCTTATAGCTGAATGGGTACAGAGCCCGTCTGGGAAGTCGAAGGTCCCAGGTTTGATTCCAGGCCCCAGCAATGTGTCGAAGTGTCCCTGAGCAAGGCACTTAACCCCTAACTGCTTCCTGAGTGCCAAATTAATGGCTGCTCACTGCTCCTAGTAGTTATAGGATGGGTGAATGCAGAGTACAAATTTAACGTATGTGCAAACATACAGTGACACAAAACAACAAGTCAGAACCAAATTATTATTATTTTATTAAGAGTAAAAACAAGGCCCATGCTGGCGTGTTGACTGGGAACAGGTGTGTGCTCTTTTGCAAACTTGCAAAGGTAATATAAAAAATAGAAGGCACACTGTAACTTTGTAACGCTCCCAGTCAAGGCTTTATTATAGATTAACGTTTCGACAGAGTCTTCATCAGAATGAGGCTCAGATAGGACAACCATAGCAACCATTTCAGACTAGACACCCAATCAGTGCTGGACTGCAGTGACTAGAGTTCCCCACAGTTGCAGGAGCAGTCAATGTGATGAGAGTGCCTGTTGTTCTTTTGCAAAGGTACCTGAACGGATTCGAGGACTACTGCACCTCCACAGCCATTACCTTCCGCATGGACCTGCCGTTGAAACAGGGGCCTAAAGGGGAGGCGAAGCCTGACGGGGAGGCCGGACCGTGTGCCGCTGCCTCTGCGCTCTCCTCCTGCGCCGGAGAAGAGAGGAAGCTGGTCCATCCCGAGGACGAGCCCAGCAGC